>NC_041709.1:18961014-19018514 GCF_900700375.1 Denticeps clupeoides | reverse complement strand
GTGTGAGTGTGTTTTTTTTGTTGGAGGGGCAGAGTGGAGGGGTGGGGTGGCTTAACAGCTGCTCTCATTAATATTCACACCTGCTCTCCTGCAAACACACACTTTCGAACACACATACACACTAAAACCACGGTTTGTGGCAAAAGGGTGCAGATATAAAACTATTGTGTGTGTGTGTTTTTGTATTGCAGACTTACATTTTCCTCATAGTTTGTAATGTTCCCTGCCTGTGTGGGTATCAATGTGGTATGCACAGCTTAGGCAGCGTATCCTAATTCTTAAATTTAGTGAAAGTTTTGGAACACACAAAATTTGGACACTGGGGACAATTATACTCACTATATATTGCATGAATGGTATATTTTATAGAGATATTTTACACAATGGGTAACAATGAATAAAATGTATAATACATATGTGACAGATTTGGAATGGCCCTCAAATGTTGTGTGTAAGTTTTTTGGTGTCCACTGATTTGCCCTGCCTGTGTTTTGTGTATTCTCAGGTGTCCCCCTGATTTTGTGGGCACACGCTGCCAGTTCCCGTCGCCCTGTAGCCCGTCACCGTGTCGTAACGGGGGTGCGTGTCATGCTCTGAGTCATGGCAACACGGTGGACTTCACGTGTGTGTGTCGGCCCGGTTACAGCGACCGGCTGTGTCTGACCCCTCTGAACCACGCCTGCCTGAGCGCCCCCTGCAAGAACGGGGGCTCCTGCCACCTTCACACACTCACGCACTACACCTGCAGCTGCCCACCGGGATGGACAGGTATAGAATGAATGGGTGCACATACACACACAGACTCATAGTGCTGTATTGCAGACTGTATGACATTACAACAACACATCTCTATACATTCACAACATTTACAAGACGCCCTTATCCAGAGCGACTTACAGTCTGTAGTTACAGGGACAGTCCCCACCTGGAGACACTCAGGGTTAACTGTCTTGCTCAGGGACACAGTGGGGTTTGGACCACCCAATAAACAGTAAACACAGTACTGAATACACATGATTTCTTCTGTTGCTGTTTACTCTTGTCCTCCAGTTGTAAATTGGTGTGTGGGTGAAGTCACTGCATTCTAATTGAACTGTGTGTGTGTGTGCAGGTAAGACATGTGACCAGGCTGATGCATGCGCATCAAACCCGTGCGCCAACGGCGGTGTATGTCGCGCCTCCAGCTCGGTCTTCATCTGCTCCTGCCCCTCTGGGTTCACCGGCCCCACTTGCCGTCAGGATGTCAATGAGTGTGACGCTCAGCCCGGTGTGTGTGAGAACGGCGGGGTGTGTGTGAACGAGGTGGGCTCCTTCCACTGCCGCTGCGCCCCTACTTTCACTGGAGCACACTGCCAGGCCCCTCTTCTGCCCTGCAGCCCCGCCCCCTGCCTGAACGGTGGCACATGCACGCAGACTGGTCACACAACCTACCAGTGCAGTTGCCCTACAGGTGTGTATTTCTTTTATGTGGAAGTGTGTGTAAATGAGAGAGATGCATTCATGACATGCATAATGTTTGTGTGTGTGTGCTTATAATTTATGTCTCTTCTGATATCGGCCTCTCTTTCTGGCAGGTTTTCTGGGGGTTCATTGTGAGGAGAACATCGATGACTGTAGTCAACATGCTTGCCAGAATGGGGGTGTGTGTATAGATGGGGTGAACACCTACACATGCAAATGTGACAAGCACTGGACAGGTAACGTGAGCTCTGTTTCTCACACACAAACTCAATTAACTATGTACACACACACACATTCATGATACTGACCTCTGACCCCAACCCTCAGGTCAGTACTGTACAGAAGATGTGGATGAGTGTGAGCTCTCCCCTGGCCTGTGTCTGAACGGTGGAACGTGCCATAACACCTATGGTGGCTTCCACTGTGTCTGTGTGAATGGCTGGAGTGGTGAACGGTGCAGCGACAACATCGATGACTGTGCCAGCGCGGCTTGCTACCACGGTGCCACCTGCCACGACCGGGTCGCATCCTTCTTTTGCGAATGTCCTCCTGGACGCACAGGTGAGTGTGTTTAACTGTGTCTGTGTGCAACTGTTCATTTAACATTTACTTCCTTAGTGAACATTAGGGTTCATGTGAACCAAAGTTTGAGTGGAACAGAGGAACTGAGTCTCATCTGTTTTATCTTCTATTTTAGGGCTGTTGTGTCACCTTGATGATGCCTGTATCAGTAACCCCTGCCAGAAAGGGTCCAACTGTGACACCAATCCTGTGAATGGAAAAGCCATCTGTACCTGCCCGTCTGGATACTCGGGTTCAGCCTGCAGTCAGGACATTGACGAGTGCTCACTGGGTAAGGCAGAGTGTTGGCATTGTCAGTATTTGACCCTGACAAAATGTTCCGTTAACACAAACATATCCAGTTAGAATCGGATTGTACATAAAAATATTTTATTAAAATCTGAATGTAGGGTCAGAATCCAGTGGATTGTGTGTCTAATGTTTTTTTACCTGGACATTTTAACATTAATACAATTATGAAAAGTTAACTCACTCACCTAAAAGTATCGTCCACACACACTGCTCCCTGGGCACCTTTCATGGCGGCCCCCTTGGCCCCTCACTGTGTGCGCTATGCTGTGGTGTGTCTCGTGACAACTAATAGCTTTTAGTACTGGATAAGGGCATCTGATAAATTTCGTAAATGACGGAGTAATTCTGAGACGTGTGATGTTGGCTGTGTGTCTTAGGCGCTAACCCCTGTGAGCATGGTGGCCGGTGTCTGAACACGAAGGGCTCATTCCAGTGCCAGTGTCTACAGGGCTATGAGGGCCCTCGCTGTGAAATGGATGTAAATGAGTGTGCCTCCAACCCCTGTCAAAATGACGCCACCTGCCTCGACCAGATTGGAGGATTCCACTGCATCTGCATGCCAGGTACACTACATAATTTCTTTTATACTAACCTCCAGGTATCAGAGCCATGCTTAACTCCTCTGTTAGCATTCATCTAGATCTCTTCCTGTTACTCTTTGAGTATGTTATTATGGTTACAGAGGGGTTTTGTTTTGTACAATTTTGCTCTTAAACTTGACTCAAACAGACCTACCTAATGTAGGCTTACCAGGTTATTCACAGAGACCAGGGTAAAATGTAAATATTCAACATGTCAAGCATATAGCTTGCTGATATCTAACTATTGTGACTCCTTCTAGCCAGTCATGTCTCTGTTGTGTTTCTTGTCATTTCTGGATCCTTGTGTTACTGGTCTTGTCTAATTTGTTCTTCCCTTCACCTGTTTGTGGCCGCTAGGTTATGAAGGCGTGTTCTGTCAAACTGACACAGACGAGTGTGCCTCTTCACCCTGCCTGAACAATGGGATGTGCATTGACAAGATCAACTCTTTCCACTGCGAGTGTCCAAAAGGTACATAAACCATCTTTACGTCATCTGCTGAGAAGTGCATGTTCTTGTGCAAAATAGGTTGAAAAGGTGTTTTTTTCCCATTGTAGGCAAAACTCATTTAATCAAAATTCATCTGTACTAATCAGGAATTCCTCTCCCCATGTACATCTTTGTTCCCAGGATTCTCTGGGAGTTTGTGCCATTTGGACATTGATGAGTGTGCAAGCACACCGTGCCAAAATGGAGCCAAATGCATTGATGGCGCCAACAGTTTCACCTGCCAATGCACTGAAGGTATGCACATTTACACAAAAAAATCACACACACTGTTTCAGACCATACCTGATGTGCACACACTCTTAATGTAATATCCTGTTCTGATGGAATTGTCTGATTTATCTGTGTGAACAGGTTACACTGGGCGGCTGTGTGACGTGGAGGTGGACGAGTGTGTGTCGTCTCCCTGCCACTACGGCACATGCCGTGATGGCCTGGCATCCTTCACCTGTGTTTGTCGCCGGGGTTACACTGGCCGACTGTGTGAGAACAACATTAATGAGTGTGTGAGCCAGCCGTGCCAGAATGGAGGAGTGTGCCAAGACAGAGAGAACGGATATGTCTGTTCCTGCCCCCATGGCATCACAGGTTTGAAAAACACACAAATACACCTAGACTTAATTTAATACTGTCAGAGAGATTGGCCATGTTCTACCATGAAATGAATTGTGTGTGTGTTTGCAGGTGTGAACTGTGAAGTCAATGAGGATGACTGTAAGAGTCGACCATGTGAACATGGCAAATGCATCGACAAGACTGATGGCTTTGAGTGTGTATGTGACCCTGGATACACAGGTGAGAGCCTATGAGTGTGTGTATATGTGTGTGTGTGAAGGCTATAGCAGCAGAACAGGTGGCTAGCGAGCTGTAGTATCGAATTCCCTTGGTGCACACACACTCACACACAGACTCTATTCTGAATTTAGTGTGTGTGTTTGTGTGTGTCTTGGCTGCCCTGCTGAGGATAATAGCCTTTTGTTATTGAAAAGGTTGAAACAGACGGTTGAGCATTACCCTGTCTGGAGGAGTGTCTCTGTGAGTGTGTGTGTGTGGAGGAGGGGGGTCATTCTGTTGTTATTGTTATTCGGTGGTGTGTGAAATGGGAAGGGGGGGGTCTTTGTGTGACCCCCATCCCCCTCACCACTGAGTGGGCTGTTTTCCATAAGAGCGTGGGTGTGGCGAACATTTGAAAAACTTTTACCAGATTGGAAAACATGGTTTTGTGTGTGTTTGTAGATTTTATCTCAGAATGCCTGATGCCTGGTTACTTAGTTGTAACTCGCCTATGAACCAGAAGACCCGGGTTCAAATCCCGCTTACTACCATTGTGTCCCTGAGCAAGACACTTAACCTTAAGTTGTTCCAGGGGGGATGCTGTCCCTGTAACTACTGGATCGTCCCACAAAGTCATAGTTTACCATACCACAGTTTTACCACAATACTGTTGAGTACCTTAAACGTATGAACCTTTTATCCTATGCTGCCTCAGGGTGTCTAGACCTGTAATTGTTTTGACCAACAAGCTGTATTGTGCTGAAATGAGGAATGAGACCAGCAAATGTTTACATTTGTTTTTGTGAAATGCAGACAGGACCAGGGTGATACAAGTCCATTCAAATTCTGCTTGTTTGTTTCAGGAACTCTCTGTAGCATCAACGTGGATGACTGTGTGATAAACCCGTGCCACAATGGTGGCACGTGCATCGATGGTGTAAATGTTTACACATGTGTGTGTCCGCTGCACTTCAACCCCCCAAACTGCCTCACACGCTCTCTACCCACCTTGTGCGCCAGTAACCCCTGTGTCCATGGAAACTGCCTGGAAAAGCACAACAGGTTAGATAAAAGTTCTCCTATAAACAGTTTATTAACAAATCATTTGTACTTACTATGTATGTGAAAAAGTAAACATCACTCTTTCTGATTATTATTCATACACTAAGAAATTATTGAAAATATTTATGAATTATTCCTTTGGATATTTGGATATAGTTTTATAAAGTACATTATTGTAGCCTTTCATAGTATATTCAGTCTCTTTCTCTTTCTCAGTTATGAGTGTGTGTGTGAACCGGGTTGGACTGGACGGGGCTGTGATATTAAGGTGAACGAGTGCTTGTCAAGACCGTGCATCAACGGAGGAGTGTGTAAGGGTCTGGCCAACGGCTATATCTGCAGCTGTCAGCCGGGCTTCAGCGGTAAGTTTTACACACTTTTTCACACATGCATACCCATCTCTGAGGCTGCAATGTTGCATGAAAGGAACTCTTATATGTTGTGTGTTTGTGTGCGTCTAGGTCGCAACTGCCAGACAAACATTAACGAGTGTGCGCCCAGTCCCTGCCTCAATCAGGGCATCTGCATGGATGGAGTTGCTGGATTCAAATGCACCTGTCCCCTGCCATATACTGGTACACGCTCAACACATGCACACACACACTTTCATGCACCATGCTGACACTCATGCATTCATTTATCTGTGTGTCTGGCCAATGTCAGCTAACCTGTATGTGTGTGTGTGTGCGCG
The DNA here is from genome assembly GCF_900700375.1 of Denticeps clupeoides. Classification (NCBI taxonomy): domain Eukaryota; kingdom Metazoa; phylum Chordata; class Actinopteri; order Clupeiformes; family Denticipitidae; genus Denticeps; species Denticeps clupeoides. The sequence continues at coordinate 19,012,565 of NC_041709.1, read as the reverse complement.
CGTACATGCATATTTCAGGCGAGCTGTGTGAGACGCGACTGGCTCCATGCGCAAAGCAGCCCTGTGTGAATGGAGGAGTGTGTCAGGAGTCAGAGGACTACCACAGCTTCTCTTGTCTCTGTCCTTCAGGATGGCAGGGTAAGTGTGTGTGAGTGTGTTTGACTGTGTGCAACAGGTTAATGTGTTAGCTGAGGGAGCGTGTGTGTTGATACTCTCTCTCTTACTGTCTCAGGTCAGAGGTGTGAGGTGGATGTGAACGAGTGTGTGAGGTCACCCTGTGTGAATGGAGCGGACTGTGTAAACACCCCCGGCGACTTTCAGTGCGTGTGTCGCCCTGGATTCTCAGGAACACACTGTGAGATCGACATTAATGATTGCAGTCCCAGTAAGTCAAGTTTTTGTATGTTTGGGCATGAATTTGTGAGTGAACAGTGATCAGTTGAGCCATTTCCTCTCTCTCTTTCTCTCTGTGACAGATCCATGCAGTAACGGGGGTCTGTGTTCAGACCGTGTGAATGGCTTTGTGTGTGTGTGTTTGCCGGGCTTCGCTGGTCGGGTGTGTGAGGTGGATGTTGATGAGTGTGAGAGCGCCCCCTGCCGAAATGGGGGGAACTGCACAGACTGTGTCAATAGCTACACCTGCGCTTGTCCCCATGGTTACAGTGGAATTAACTGTGAAATCAACATCCCTGACTGCACTGACAGGTATAAACACACAAACACAAAACACATTATACAGAAACATAAATATATGACACTTTTCCTTGTGCATTCACACAGACATGCACACAGTCATTTAAATTTGATTACTTTTTGATTGTTTTCCGCAGCTCCTGTTTGAACGGAGGAACATGTGTGGATGGGATTGGAGCATTTACATGCACATGTGCATCTGGCTTCACTGGCACCTACTGCCAGCATGACCTCAATGAGTGTGATACCCATCCATGTCTGAATGGGGGCACCTGCCACAACCACTATGGCACACACACCTGCACCTGTCCCTATGGGTACACCGGGAAGAACTGCCAGGTATGCATGTACACACACACAAGCGTCCAACTTTCACACCTGCATTAGGTGTCTGGTGATATCTGGTGCTGTAGTGTAGAGTGGGTTACCAACAAATTAAACCGGCATAACAGTTCATATTCATATAATTGAACCATAAGCAATAATATATTACATTCTTAATTACAGTTTGTTGTGCAGATTATTGTTTTAACTTCTAATTCTACATTTACTGACCTAGGGTTATATGTCTTTTTGGCAGAGTGTGGTACGCTGGTGTGACACCTCTCCCTGCAGAAACGGAGGTGTGTGTTGGCAGGAGGGCGTGTCATTCAGGTGTCAGTGTGTAAGTGGGTGGACGGGCATCTATTGTGATGTACCCACAGTGAGCTGTGAGGTGGCCGCCAGGCAACAAGGTAAGTAACCGCCTGTGCACAACAGTATCAGGGTATGTGGATGTGCTTAGTTACTAAATCTGTCAAATCTGTGTTCATTTTTTCCAGGGGTGGATGTGTCAGCTCTGTGTGGACGTGCTGGTGAGTGCGTGGATATGGGGAACACACACATGTGTCGCTGTGCTGCTGGCTTCACAGGGAGCTACTGCCAGCTTGATGCCAATGAGTGTGAGCCCAACCCCTGCCTCAATGGGGCAACCTGCACCGACCACCTGGGAGGCTACAGCTGTGAGGTATGTACACACATACAAAAAAACATCCACAGATATACATTTAAATTTATCAGAGTGAATTACAGTCAGTTGTTACAGGGACAGTCCCCCTGGAGACACTCACGGTTAATTGTCTTACTCAGGGACACAATGGTAGTAAGTGGGGTTTGAATCTGTGACTCTTCTGGTTCATAGGAAAGTGTGTTACCCACTAGGCTACTTCTACCCATACAACAACAACATTTAATTCTTATATAGCCCATAAACACATACAGTATATCTTAATGGGCTTTGACAGGCCCTACAGTTGACATTCCTCACACTTCACCCTTTTGGAAAAACTCCACTAAAAAACGTTCGGAGAGAGAGAAAAAAAGCAAGAGACCTTGAGAAGGAGTGAGACAGAGAGGGACACCCTTCCAGGGTAGAGTGAGCCTGCAATTGGTGTCAGTGCAGGGTCGGTGATGATTTGTCCATGAAAAGAAAAAAAGTCAAACAGGTGTAGTCCATACACAGATATACAGTCATGCTCTCTTTATACTCGTTTTGTATTGACATGGAGACACCATAGATACATAACTATTCATACATACCAAAATAATGCTTAACAGATTTGAACATAAACTAAAGTGAATTATTTTACAGTGAATTAAGTGTTCTCTCTCTCTTTCAGTGTGTACCTGGCTTCTATGGCAGGAACTGCTCCGAAGAACTGAATGAGTGTGTCTCTCAGCCCTGCCAAAATGGAGGCACCTGCATTGATCTCATCAACACATACAAATGCTCCTGCCCGCGAGGAACACGAGGTAAACATGCAAGCATGCACATACACACACACACACACACACATGCTTCACCCGAATCACACACACACTAACCTACGACGATTTCTTCTTTATCTGTTAGGGCTACACTGCGAGGTTAATGAGGATGACTGCTCTCCTCTCATTGACCGTGTGACTCTGGAGCCTCGCTGCTTCAATGGCGGCATGTGTGTGGACCGTGTAGGTGGTTTTGGATGCGTGTGCGCACCAGGGTTCGTGGGTGAGCGATGCGAGGGGGATGTAAACGAGTGCTTGTCTAACCCTTGCAATGCCCACGGTACACACACCTGCGTCCAACTGAACAACAGTTATCGCTGTGAATGCAAGATTGGATATACAGGTCTGTTCACACTCAAACATGTATACACAATTACATCATAAAAGAAGGTATTAATGAAAGTTGTTGTTTGTAGGCCAACATTGTGAGTCAGTGCTGGATGGTTGTCTGTCACAGCCCTGCAAAAATGGGGGAACCTGTTCTGTGGCCAGCAACACTCCTAAAAATTACATCTGTACCTGTCCACAGGTGAGTACACGTACACACAGCCAAACACACCAAACATGCACACTTTGAATGCCTGGATTCATGTACACATTAAAATGCGAGTTATTCATTAATTTACAGTTTTCTGCTAAAAATACCCTTGATCTGTGAGTCCGTTGTTAACAAAAGTGATCAGCAAATACTGACTGTATGTTCTCCCTTTCAGGGATTCTCTGGATTTTCCTGTGAACACGGCTCAAGTGTATGTGGGTGTGTGAATGGTGGCGTGTGTGTGTGGGAGTCCTCTGGCCCTCGCTGTGTTTGTCCACCAGGTTTCGGTGGCCGCGAGTGCCAAACGGCCATAAGTCGTACTTATTCACGCTCCCCGTGTCACCCTAACCCCTGTTATAATGGCGGCACCTGCCAGCCTTCATCAGATGCCACACAATACGAGTGTGTATGCCCTGACCGCTTCAACGGCTTGCGATGTCACATCCTGGACCATGCCTTCAGGGGCGGACTCGGTCGGGACATTACCCCTCCACCTGGAGAGGAGCCGTCATGTGAGCTGGCAGAATGCAAGGGCCGTGGCGGGAACGGTCTTTGTGACTGGCCATGCAACACACACGCCTGCGGCTGGGATGGCGGCGACTGCTCTCTGAACTTTGAGGACCCCTGGCATGCATGCGTGTCTGCACTGCAGTGCTGGCGCTACTTCAACAACGGAGTGTGTGACACACAGTGTGCCAATGCTCCTTGCTTATATGATGGCTTCGACTGCCAACATGAGGAGGGGCAGTGCAAGTGAGTGACAGCGATCCTTCAAAATAGTGTACACTCCCACACAACACATGCCCATGAAGAATCCTACACACAAGCCTAATAAATGCACACACGTGTAAGCATAAGCATACCACAAGCATTAGAATACATGTCTCACACTTCACTCCGTCTGTCTCCGCAGCCCTCAGTATGATCAGTACTGCAGTGATCATTATGGAGACGGCTCCTGTGACGAAGGCTGTAACAGTGCTGGCTGTGAGTGGGATGGGTTGGATTGTGCCGGCGAGGTTCCGTCTCGTCCGGCAGTGGGGGTCCTGGTGCTCGTGGTCCATCTGCCGCCCCAGCAGCTCCGAAACCACAGCTCCACATTCCTGCGGGAGCTCAGCCGCGTGCTACGAACCAACATCGTGTTCCGTCGAGACGCCAGTGGAGAACCACTGATTTTCCCGTATTATGGCACAGAGCAGGAGCTGAGCGCGCACTCAAATGCACACACTCACCTACTGGAACGCGTCCGCAGGAGCCTGCTATCGCTCGTCAGGCCACGCACGCGCCGAGAACTGGACCCTATGGAGATCAAAGGGTGAGTTTTTTTTGTAGTCTTTGTATCGTATGTTAAGTACGTAGTGGAGTGTATATTTGTGTGTGTGTGCAGATTGATCACTGTTTGTGTTGTTTTTGTTTACAGGTCAATAGTTTACCTGGAAATTGACAATCGTGTGTGTTATCAGCAGTCTGGAGACTGTTTCCATAGTGCTGAAGATGTGGCGGCTTTCCTGGGTGCTCTGGCGTCCAGTGGCAACCTCAACGTTCCATATATCATTGAGGCTGTTACCAGTAAGTACACAAGTGGCTTATGCATGTTTCGCTGTCTGAATGTTTCACTGTCTGGTCCACAATAGTAGAAAAATACATTTGAAAGATTTTTTTTTTTAATTGTTACTTTATTTTTGACAACTGGCTTTGTTGACCACTAGGTTGCATTCTATCATGTAATTATAAATATCCATTATTTGTGTGTGTGTGTGTAGGTGAAGCCGATGCCCCTCGTTCGAAAGAGATGTATCCACTCTTTCTCGCCCTGCTGGGATTGGCTGTACTGGCTTTGGCAGCAGTGGGTGTGGTGTTGTCACGTAAACGGAAGAGAGCTCATGGACAGCTGTGGTTTCCGGAGGGCTTTAAAGCGACGGAGCAGAAAAAGGCCCGGAGAGAGCCGGTGGGAGAGGATTCTGTGGGGCTCAGGTGTGTGCCTGTTGCTTATTGTGTATGTGCTTCATTGTAGTTATGTATAACACTACTGCATGTGTTAGTGTGTATTTATGTGTACTGTTTGGTTAAGTTTGCCTGGAGGTTTAACTCTTGTCTGTGCTCTTCTCAGACCTCTGAAGAACTCTGACAGCTCTTTGATGGATGAACAACTCAATGAATGGTGCGAGGAGGACAAACGCTACAGGGTGAGTATTATGATATGCGTATTTGTCCCTGAAATCTATGATTTATTGGTAATTAGCAGCTAAAAAATAAAAATATCTGATTTTATTTTCTTTTTTATGCATTTTCAGTGGACACAACAGCACCTGGACGCAGCTGATCTGCGCACAATGTCCATGGCACCCACCCCTCCTCAGATTGAAATGGACAATGACTGCATAGACATTAATGCCCGTGGGCCAGGTATGCGTGTGGCTATTGTAGAAATGTTTGTCCTTTACAGAAGACAAGTGAAGGACATGCTTTTCTGACATCTCGCTCTTTCTTTCTCCCATTCCACCTCTCAGATGGCTTCACCCCTCTGATGATCGCGTCTTGCAGTGGAGGAGGTGTAGAAGTGGAGCAAATTGAACCAGAAGGGGAGGAGCCAACATCTGATGTTATCACTGATTTCTTGCATAGCGGGGCAGATTTGCATAATCAAACAGAGCGAACAGGTGAAACGGCACTGCACTTGGCAGCTCGCTACGCCCGTGCCGATGCTGCCAAACGGCTACTGGAGTCCCGTGCTGATGCCAACGTGCCCGACCATACAGGTCGCACTCCACTTCACACCGCAATTGCTGCTGATGCTCTTGGAGTGTTTCAGGTAAACACACACATACTTGTGGACACAAATGTATGTACATATACAGTGCAGCCTTAATCATTCCATATTCAAAACGTATTCTGTATTCAAACTTTTTCCAAATTTTGTTATGTTACAGCCTCATGAATTCTACACACAACACCCCATTAATTTATAAAAACAAAGTCTTTTTGAATGTGATTGGCAATATTGGCACATAGGCCATTTCTCTTTGCTCCATCAGGTTGGATGGGAAGCGCCTGTGCTTAGATTGACCGTCGGGTTCTTGGTCACTTCCATGACTAAGTCCTAAGTGAATACTTATGCACATTTACATTCACATTGTCATTATGGGGTGTTGTGTGTAGAATTCTGAGGAAAAAAAAATATTTATATACAATTTTGGGAAAAGGCTGTAACATAACTAACTGCCGAAAAAGTGATTCTCCCAAATTACACCTGCAAGAGCAAAAACTCTTATACAATTGACAGAAATATACTCTACAATCTGAAGTTGGAATCCTTTCCTGCCTTTTAACCATTCTTTTAAACAAAGTCTAAGGTCTCTATCTTAACCGGTGTTTTCTGAGAATCTTAATCCCCATTTCTGTGAATCAATTGTGTAAGATACACATGCATACTCTATTAACTCAATTTACATAATGACTAATGTTTTTATGAGACAGTTCTTTGAATTGTGCTGTTCCGTGCAGATTTTGCTCCGCAACCGTGCAACAGACTTGGATGCCCGCATGAATGATGGGACCACACCTCTCATCCTGGCTGCTCGATTGGCTGTGGAAGGCATGGTGGAGGAGCTACTGCACTGCCATGCTAACACCAATGCAACCGACAACACTGGTAAGTACGCTTGCCATATACATCCAGATGCTTTCATCCACCAGTTAAATGATCTGAGTCTGAACTGTCTTCCCTGTGCTTCGCCCTTCTCCCCCTTCTTTCCGTTTTAGGTAAGTCTGCTCTGCACTGGGCAGCAGCAGTTAATAATGTGGAGGCTGCTGTTGCTCTGCTGAAGAACGGTGCCAATAAAGACCTACAGAACAATAAGGTATGTGTGTTGAAATTCTATAAAGTAAACTATTAGATATTAATAATCTGTAATAATCAAATTATACATGTATAGGTAATAAAATATATGGATTCTCCTTTAGCCCCTCTTTCTGTGAAGGAAATGAAAAGTTGTGACTGTATAGGACATTTACACTCACTTTAATTCTCATTTTTCTGAACAGGAGGAGACTCCTCTGTTTCTGGCAGCACGCGAGGGCAGCTTCGAGGTGGCGCGCGTGTTGTTGGAACACGGTGCAGACCGTGACCTTGCTGATCACCTGGATCGCCATCCGTGTGATGTAGCCCAGGAACGCATGCACCACGACATTACGCGCCTCCTCCAGGAGCACGCCTCTGGGCCTACGTCTCCTCCAATCAGGAAACCACACCGCTCAGGTGGTAAGGAGGGTGCAGCCAAGAAGAAGCGGAGTGGACAGGAAGCGGCAAGCATGGCTGTGTCCCCAAGCCAGTCAGAGTCTCCACATCCCTACTCCCCGCCCATGATAACATCACCCTACCAACTGTCCCCATCTATCGCTCTAAATCACCTCCAAGGTGTAGCTGATGCCCATCATCCCTTTGACTCCACTCCTCCACGTCTCTCCCATTTGCCTGTGGTTGGAGTGGGTGGAGTTCAGTCCACAGGGCCATGCGATTGGCTGACCCAGTTGCAGCAGGCAGGATTTGCTAACCGGATTCCTCAGGTGATTGGTTTTCCTCCTTTACAAAACAGTCATGTGCCAGGCAGTCAGAGCCTCACACAACAGCCACGCCCAATTTTACCTCACCAGAGCTCTAGCAGTGGTGTTGTCGACAGTGCACAGCACAAGTTCTTGGGTGGAGATACCGCTGGGATAATGCTAACAAGTACCGTCCCCACCGCCATTCAAACCATCTTTTCACATGATGCTCAACTCATGGCCACACCCACACAGTTCTTAACACCACCCTCTCAGCACAGCTACTCCAGTGCCATTGAGAACATGCAACAGCATCACATGCAACCAGTGCCAGACCATCCCTTCCTTACGCCATCGCCTGGTTCCCCTGATCAATGGTCAAGTTCCTCTCCACATTCCAATGTATCTGATTGGTCAGAGGGGATATTGAGTCCACCAACTAACCTACAGATGAGCCACATCCCAGAGGCCTTCAAATAGAGTGAAGCCACAGGGCATACCATTGTAACAATGAAAGCTTGTTGGTGGAGGACACGTTATCTGCAGTCATAAGAAGAACTGTTATTATTGAGCAAATATTTATTAATCTGCTTCTCTGGAGGAAGACGGACAAAAAAATATGCTTTTTATTTAGAGTCTTAATGAGTAGGGGGAGTTTTTCCCTGCATTTATATTTGTAATTTTTTATTTTGTACAGACACTGGTTTTAATAGAGCTGTTGATTTTCAAAAGTTGTACTATCTTTAAAGTTTTGGAAATTTTAGTAAATGTAGAGGGTCTTAATTTCAGTATGGTATTGTTTGTCTTAATTGCGAGTCAAAAGCATTTCAAAAAGCTTGTGTGTGATCAGAGGGTATGTGTAGGTCCACAAACGAGGAGCTTCTAATTTATTTTTTACATTTCCTCAGCAATGTGGAAAGAGGTGTGTGTGTGTGTGTGTGTGTGTGTGTGTCGGGCGGGGTGGGTTACTCTGTGTACACACGTATTTTATGTTACATGAGATGTTGTGAAAATTGTAAAGTCAGGAAAAGTGTTATGCCCCACATGCTAATGTGCTGTTGGCAACAAAGTATTGCTGTTTATTGGTTTTGAATGTATATGTATTATTCTGTTTCATATTTTGTAATGCAATAAAAGACGTCACGTGGTGGTGAATTTCACATGATGTATATTTGTGTGTTTAAACAGAAACAGAAAATTTATTCAACTTTTCATCAGTTATTACAAAACGAACAGTTAATCTTTACCACCAGTAGGCGCCATTTCATCATAAAAAGCCTAATGTTTTGCAGCCAATTTAGTTTTTTCTGTTTTTTTAATGAAAATGTTAAATTTGTGCATTAATTAAGTCTTTTTAAAAGTTTCATTTTTAGCACTTTGCTCCCCAAACTGAAAACTAATATAAATGTTACTTGCACCTGCTCAGGTGTGGCAGGACGCTAGGCTAGGCTAATCCCGCTCGTATTGTCTGTCCGGCCCCGAGTCCGATTTTAATTAAAACGCTGACGTGGGCCGGCTGCGAGAAAGGCCTAATTAAAAACGATCCGCCTATTCTGCCAAAAAACCAAAGGCGCCAGGCGCATTGTTTATCGGCGGGAGGTAATTATCTACCAATCAATATCCCCACCCCGAGCGCCGCCGATTGCGCGGCCCCGCTGCCAGTCTGCGCGCCCCCGAGGGCGCGCGCCCGGCCCAACGCGCTCGCGGGCTGCAGCATCGCCGTCGTCATCGCGGCGAGAGGCGGCCGTCGGCCTTTCGTCGTCGCCCGGGCTGCCATGTAGCGGAGGGCCGCGTCCGGCTGGATCGCGTCGCTGGGCGGGGGAGCAGGGAAGGCGAGGAAGGGAGGAAGAAAGGAAGGACGGCGGGAGAGAGGGAGGGGGCCAGATCTGGCGTCTGGCTCTCCATCCGTGACAAAAAGTGGACCGTGGACGTCGCGACGGGCCCGAGGTAACACGCTTTTTTTTTTTTTTTGTAAATAGCGAGGGTGGCGCCCGTCCATGATTAATTAATACTCTGCCGGAAAGTGTGAAGGACCCATTAATATGTAATATGCGATGGTAATAGCGGTATCCGCGGCCTCAAATGAGCTCTGCTAGAACCGAATTCTGCCGATTGTTCCTTGACATTTACATTGAAGGCATTTGGCAGACGCCCTTATCCAGAGCGACTTACAACGTGCTTCCATGTTACCATCGATGAAATGAAGTGACGAACGAAGTGACGTTGACGAAGACAACGTCCAGCCTCGGCGTTCCTGCCTATAGGAACCATGAAGAAAGTGTAAGTAATGGTTATTTCTGCTTCTGCTGCTGCTGCTGCTGATGGAGGACAACTTGTATCAGCAGCAGAAAGCTGGTCTGTGTGTCATGTAGGAAAAAGTACGAGGACTGACAGCAATGTCTCCTGTTGTTTTGTGTGTGTTCAGGATGGACAGGAGCGCCCGTCCAGAGCCTGTAGTAGCCGGCGATGCCGGCGTGATCGTTCCTCTGGACGTCTATGACTCGGCGCGTGCCAAAATAGATGCTAATCTCCGCTGGCTGTTCGCCAAAGCCTACGGGCCAGGTGAGTTCTCCTTCCACGGGTACGGCGCCACCCCACAGCCCTCCCTCTCCCGTCTGCATGGCACCCATGAAGAAGTAATCCCACCCGCGCTAATCTGATTACAGATTACTCGGACTCTCAGAGTGTGCCAGACCACAGTTAACTTGTTTTGAAGCGAAGACGAGGCAAAAGGAACGGGCGTGTTTGTGCCAGGTTCATTGTTGTGTTATTATAATACTAAAACGTGGAACTGTGCGTCTTGCTTAACGTGTAACGCGCCCTGAGCTCGGCGGGTTGTGACCGGCTCGGCTCGGCCCCCTGTCTAGTGCACCGTTAAGGCTTTTGTGGTATCTTTAGCGGCATACTAAAGCGCAGTCCCGTTTGGGACGCTTGCGATATAGCCGATTAGCAGGCTGGTATAATTAGCGCTGTCGCCCGGGTAAGCCTGTTCGGCGACTGAGTGTGGAAAGATCATTTGCCCGGGTGTCGTATGTCTGAACTCTGCGGTGGCGCTGGGCTATTGATCACAAAGTGGGGGATATGTTTCGGTAGTCTGCTGCTCCATGGTGACAATCCCGATAGCCAGGCAGAGCTCCACATAGCCATGAAGGGCGATGTGGGGACACGCGAAGGGACCAAGTGCAGCCTGGCACCGATGTCTCCCCCTTTTTTTTTTTTTACAGGTCGGTTTTGTAATGCAAAACAAGGGAGCCGATGTGACCTATTATCAGACGGGCACCCATTTTACTTCAAATGCTTTTTGCAGCATGAATTTTTCTTCCTCCTCGATGGTCCTGCAGCTCCTATGTCACAAAGTCATGCAGCTTGAGACCAAGGGCCTGAATGTTATCACAGAATCGCAGGTTTGGGATTCATTTTTGTCACGATGGTTGGACATGGCGAGGAAGAAGGACGCGTGTGCACGGCGTCACAAAACAGGGCTTTAATACATGCCGAACATGACAGGGGAAACATCACCAAACAACGACCCAGTTTTATACAGGCAGACACAGACGAGAACAATCAGGAAGACCCACACGAAACCCCAGAACTGGAGTAGACCCTTCCAGACCGGATCCTGGCCATTTTTATGAAGTCATCTCAAGCGTGTCCTGTGGGAACAAGCACATGGCTCGATGAGACGTGCAGGATCTGCAGTAATACTCTGTGGAATTTAGCTTGATGTTCAGTTGGGATTAAAAAGGCCCACAATTCCACTGGCCCGGGTCTGAATCATTAACTGGGGATATAAGATCGATCCATGGATGCATGCTGTGCACACCAAACACTGAGGTCATAGCTATCGACATGGGTCAGATAGGGCAGGTATTTGGATGTCTGGTTTTGGTGGTCGCGTGGTCAGTGTAGCTTTATTTTCCATCTCTGCATATGAAACCCTCTGAGGCTCCTCTAGCCCATCAGCTTGACGGTGTAGCCAGCCCCAAGGAGATGGTGGTAGTAGCCTAGTGGGTAACACACTCAACTATGAACCAGAAGACCACAAAGTCCCAGGTTCAAACCACACTTAGCACCATTGTGTCCCTGAGCAAGACACTTAGTGTCTCCAGGGGAACAGTCCCTGTAAATACTGGGTGTAAGTCACTCTGGACAAGGGTGTCTGATAAATACTACAAATGTAAAAAAATGTAAAATGAATAGAAAGATACTGTTGTTTTTTGTGATTATATGAACCCTTGTGGCCTTGTTTTCATTCTCATCCATAATTACCAATACATTTCTGGCCATAGAGCTAATGCTCACTAGAGGATTTTGCGTTTCTTGCACCATTCTCTGTAAACTGTTGTTGTTTTTTAGTCCGAGGAACAGCTGGACCTCTTGACCATGTCTGCATTCTTTTGTCTCATTGAGTTGCATTAATGAAGGGTTGTTCTCCTAACCAGAACTGTGTAGAGGGGAATTGGTGTTGAGGTTGTGTCTGAACTGTTTTATAGGCAGTGGCCACTGCTGTGCTGATCTCCAGGAATCAGCACCATAGACAGCTCACCCAGATAATCCATGATGGCATTTTAGATGTGGAGTTAGAAGTTTTAGAAGTTGTATAAAGCAGTGTTTCTCAGAGTGGAATCTACGGCAGGTATAATACCATAAGAATCTTAACAAGGTCCTTTTTACATAGTGGTTCCTTGGCAATAGATGCCATTCTGTAACACACTGCCCAATGCTCACTAAGGGTTAAAAGCAGAGGACACATTTTGTTGTGTCACCGTGTGCAATAACAATCACTCCATGTTTGGCTTTGTAGGCCAGCATCAGTATTTTGAACCTGATGCGTGCAGCTACTGGGAGCCAGTGGAGGGAACGTAGCAGAGGGGGGGTGTGGGAAGAATTTTGGGAAGGTTGAAGATCAGTCGTGCTGCTGCATTTTGTATGAGTTGTAGAGGTCGGATGGTGCATAGTGGTAGACCAGCGGAAGAAACAACAGGCAACTATTTATAACAACAACACACATGCAAACAATCGGGAATCTTGGGATGACGACAGCACGAAACTCCGGCCCAGATCACGGAGGCTGGGCTCCCCTCCAGGCAAAAATTTCCCTGCAGCAATTCAGAACATTTTTTTCATACAAAAAACATTAGCAGATGCCTACTTTCACCCCTGTGTACAGACTTAATTATATTAATATTGCCTATTGGAACAAAGATGCATGTCAGCCTAATGTAATAAACGATGATTTCTCTCTCTCCATCTAGGTAATGTACCAGAAGACCAGGTGGACCCGTTTTACTCTGATCAGTACGGTGTTGAGCACATAAAGCCAGATGTGCTGCAGCAGCTGCGCTCTGCTGAGCTGTACTGCCGAGTGTGTGTGTCCATAATCCGTCCTGAAGGGCCCGCTGCTGTGACCACTCACCAGGCTGTCATACACACACTCGGCCGCCATGGAATCTACGCCCGAGAGCCTGACGGCACCCCTGTCTCCGCAGATGACCTCGGTGCCACGCCTATTAAAATGGTGTGCACTAGCTCTGATCTTTGACCCTCTTAATACTTCAGTGTATGTGTGTTTTTCCCCAGAAATCAGCAAACGAGGATGGAAAAAGATGCATATTGCATTCTGTCATTTCCTGTATTTACTTACAGTACAGGCCAAAAGTTTGGACACACCTTCTCATTTAATGTGTTTTCTTTATTTTCATGACCATTTACATTGGTAGATTCTCACTGAAGGCATCAAGACTATGAATGAACACATGTGGAGTTATGTACTTAACAAAAAAACTGAAAACATGTTTTAAATTCTAGTTTCTTCAAAATAGCCGCCCTTTGCTCTGATTACTGCTTTGCACACTCTTGGCATTCACTCGATGAGCTTCAAGAGGTCGTCACCTGAAATGCTTTTCCAACAGTCTTGAAGGAGTTCAAACTTTTGGCCTGTACTGTACATTAAATGTAACTGATTTGGATTGATTCTAACATCTTTCTGTGTGTTTGAATAATATAATTATCACTTTAGCATATTCCGTAGGTCAGAAAGCCTGATAAACTTATACCATACTTTTTCATAAGTGTTTATTTAATTTGTTTGTGATGTAAGCCTTTGTATTATGTCCTCTGTTAAATGTTGCATGTACGTGCAGAGCTCCCACATCCCACTGATCGATGGATTGATGGAATTGTTTTGCAAAGAGACGGTGTGTGTGGAACGCTGCGTGACAGAAACACACGGTTCAGAGCGGCCCCACGATGCCGAGACCTCTATGTTACTTTGGATCAACAAGGTTAGTTTGTGTGGCTGTGTACAGATCCGTAGCCTTGTTTTGTTTCAGGCATTCTTTTTTTTTTAGGAAAAAACAGATTTAATTTAGTATAAAAGAAACCAGCCAGCATGTTTTTTCAACCACACTGAAAAAAGTGAAAACTGGCCAAACTTAAAAACTTGATGTAATGTAAATTAACCAGGTTACAGCAGGCTTGATTGGATTATTTACATTACATCAATGCTAAAATATTAGGAGTGACAGATTTCTTTGTTTTTTCTAGTTTAGCCAGCGTTCAATTTTTACAGTGCATGAAGGATTCACAGAAGGAGTCGCTACAAGCTCAGGCATCTCTGTCTGTGTGTCTGTGTTATAGGTTATTGCGAAACTGAAACAGATATTAGAGAAGGAACTCAAATTGAAACAACAGCTCCTTGAATCCCCGTGTCATCAGAAGGTAAAAACATTCACATCACTGTCTCACATCTCTGTCCAGTCACGGTACTCAATTCTCATGATCCTCATGGACTCACACATCCCAGATCAGACTGCTGTCCGTAATACAGATCAGAGAATCACTCTCAGCATCTCAGGCCTCTTCTATTATATTGTCTGGTAATTGGGATTTTAAATAACATTGTAATATTCCCAGAGAATTACATTGTATTTGTGTGTGTGCCTATGTGCATATTGGGCAGAATGTCCAATTCATATGTTTTTATTATGTGCTCAAAACATGCTTTTTTGCATGTATTGGATAAAACAGTAAAATGAACAGTCATTTGAAGTTAAGTTGTGAACTTGTTCACTCTTTGTTTTAGTTTTTGGTTTTGAACTCTCCTGACAGAAAGGAGCTCACAGAGACAGGATAGATTGAGTGTAGTCTTGAGAGAATCAAGGCAATGTCTCTTTGAGCTCCCTTCTGTCATGCACACACTGATTCAAAAGCAAAGGAGAGTTCAAAACCAAATACTAAAACAAAGAGTTCATAACGTAACTTCAAATGACTGTTCATTTTACTGTTTTATCCAACATCCGATTTTACCTGTTTTATGCAGCTGTATGTCATAAATGTAGAAATTAAAATGAAATTTAAATTAAAATATGTTTTCCATTTCATAGAGTTGGTATGCCATTTAATGTGATCTAGAATGCATAACTGGATTTTTGTAACTATTTGCACCATGGGTAGCTGCCTGAGGTCCTGAACAGACTAAAAAGTCTTTAAGTGTGTTGCTCGCCTTAAACAGGTGAAGTAGAAGCAAACCCATTCCTGTGCCATTTTTCAATGAATCCAGGATGTGTGGCTCACCTCATCTGATCTGATATCTTGCCTCCTTGTCTGATCTGATATCTTTGCTGCTGCCTGTTCATCCCTAAACGACCCTGCTCCTTTCTGTGTATTTTTGTGTCCTTACCCCTTTCTCTGGAAAAGTCTCCTTCCAAATGGTACTGGAAGTTAGTGCCTGTAAGTTCAACCTTGTGTTTGGTAGTGTGCAGATTCATCATCGCATCTCACGAGTCTCTCTGCCTTGCTTTCCCTTGCTCTTTCCTGTCTCTCTCAGCCTGATTTCATGAATGCTTTGGCCCATTGCATGTTGGAGCCACTGGAGTTTTCTCGTGTGGTACAGTATTCACTCATGCTACGCATGCATACATTCATCACCTGGTTTGTGCTCGTTCAGTTTTCTGCTGCAATTTGTAAAGTTTGCAGATGTTGTACAAACAATTTAATTTTGTGTATCTTCACGATGGCCGACTGCTGTGTTTCCAGGTCCGTTACCGCAGAGACCAGCCCTCATGCTCCATGCCGCCACTCCCCTTGCTGCGGGAGCTGATAGACGTATGTGACGGCACTGCACTGCTGGCCACCATACACTACTACTGCCCCCTGCAGCTGAGGCTTGAGGGTAAGCACACACAAACACACTGCTGTTTTTACCAAGTACTTTAATCTTCCAAAATTCCGAATGTCCTGTTTTACAGTGTATATTGGCATAAAGTAGTATCTGTGAAAATAAGTGTAGTTATAATACATTTTGGATGTGTGGGATTGGGCTGAGTGGGAAGGGGGTGGGAACGGTTTGCTACAACACTGGGTAGGTGAGCGTGAAGAGCGCACCGGTCGGCACATGTGTGCAGAAGTTCCCCTAAGAGAGAGCGCGAGCAAAATTTGTATTGGAGCGTATGTCCTTATAGGGGTGGCGTGCAGGAAGAGTAACAGACGAGGATCAAGGCCAATAAATCTGTCATTGTGAAACACTGCAGCACAGCACACGATGACACAACAAAATGTGTCCTCTGCTTTTAACCATCACCCTTGGTGAGCAGTGGCCAGCCATGACAGGCGCCCAGGCAGCAGTGTGTGGGGACAGTGCTTTGCTCAGTGGGACCTTGGCGAATCAGGATTTGGGTAATCAAGGGTAATCCAGAAAGCAAGGTCTAACCAGGCTAGCAATCCAGAACATGTCAGTAATACACAACCACACAGGAGATATGAACAAATTTTTTGTCCTTTTTTGCGGCGAATGGGGCAGTGCGCCACCTACGGGGTGCCATGTGCCCCCTGCTGACGTGGAGTCATGACATTAAACAATCATCTAATTTATGTAATAATAATAATTCATATTAAGTGGATTAAAGTGTCTGAGTATTCAGATTTATTTGGGAGAAGTTCTGTTTATTGGAAAGAAACATTATCCTAGCTGTACAAAAAAAAAATGTATCTTAAAAATATTCGTGGGACCCTGACTTCCATGCCAACTTTATGGCCATTGTGCCTGTTCTGTCTTCTTCTAAGTTTGATTGAACTCCGTTTTGATGGACTAGTGATGCCCAGCAATTTTTATAACGTTAACGTTTGAGAAATTTGTAGCCGGTCAGTTGTTGGTCCTTAAAGAGGACCACTGATAAAAAATTGTAGAAGGCACAGGAACTGTATTCGTTTTCATCAACAGCACATGTGTTTTTGCCAGATGTCTGCCTGAAGGAAGTGGCATCCTTGGCCGACAGTGTTTACAACCTTCAGGTGCTGCGGAGGTTCTCAGACCAACATCTCAACAGCTGCCTGCACATCACCACTGAAGACCTGCTGTACTGCCCGCCTGTCCTCAAGGTATGAGGGGGTAGTAGAATGCTGTGCAAAGAGAAGCAGCATGCAAGCGTGTGTAAGCGTCGTTACACCTTCAGCATGGGAATACAACATACATTAAAACATAATACCGCTTAAAATAGAAAGCATACGAACACAATGATCTGATGGTGCTGACGGTATGCTGTGTTCTTCAGTGTAATATCCTGGCATTCTTGGCTGAACTGTTCCACTGTTTTGAAATCGTGAAGCCAGAGTTTGTCCAGCCCAGAGACTTGCAAGAGGTCAAAGATGGTGAGTGCGCCCCTCCCATTCTCAGATGTGCGGCTAAATGGGAACCCAATGTATGAGATTTTGAATGACATGCTTTCATTCCAATCTGCTAGCAAGAGCAATCATGCAGCCGGCTCGATCCCTGCCCCACATTCCTGTGTCATGTGACAGTAGGCGCAGCTTCCAAGGCACTTTTCTAGCCCCTGAAGTCATGGTGACAAGTCAACACTTTCACAGGTACTAGTTATATTAGCAGTTTCTGTTTGTGTCACAAACATCTTGAAAATGTGAAAACTGGGGACAATGTGAACGCAGTGCAAAAACATAACAGAGTCAGCAACCACCATTTCATAATGGTGCTATTTGAACCATTAGGTTACATTATTTAGTCAGGTACCATGTTTGCATTGGTGTTGGGTTGTCTATACTTGCTTTTTTTTTTTTTTTCATACACTGTCTCTGGGATGCACCAGTAAATCAGTGGTGTTTTAAATGCTAATTATTTACATTTACATTTACAGCATTTATCAGACGCCCTTATCCAGAGCGACTTACAATCAGTATTACAGGGACAGTCTCCCTGGAGCAATTTAGGGTTAAGTGTCTTGCTCAGGGACACAATGGTAGTAAGTGGGATTCGAACCCGGGTCTTCTGGTTCATAGGCGAGTGTGTTACCCACTAGGCTACTACCACCCTAATTATTACAATCAATGAAATGTAATTTCAATAATTAAGCAAAAATAAGCAATTGACCCTTAGGGTTAAGTGTCTTGCTCAGGGACACAATGGTAGTAAGTGGGATTCGAACCCGGGTCTTCTGGTTCATAGGCGAGTGTGTTACCCACTAGGCTACTACCACCCTAATTATTACAATCAATGAAATGTAATTTCAATAATTAAGCAAAAATAAGCAATTGACCCTGGTCCTCTGTACTTTGTGGTCTTGTTATACTTAAGTTCTTTGATCAACTTTGCTGGTAAGTTTGAGAGTTTGAACCTCTTGCCGGCTCTCTATTTATTTTACTGTGTATCTATCTTTATCTATATTTTAGCATTACCTACATATCAAATAGCATTGATTACTGAAATAATAGCAAAAAGGTTTAGCGCAATATGTCTTGACGCTTTAATGAGACTAACATTAGTTGTATATCCACAAGTCAAACATTTGAAATAGAAATGTGGCTGAACATTTACATAAACCTTGTTCTGCTCAATTCACTTGTAGCACCAAAGGAAGTCCTGCATCTGGCCCGTCTCACTCACTGGCAAGCAGGCAGGAGGAGGAGCCACTTGGTAATTCTGACAAATAATTCCTAATAACTATTGTATAATAACATTACAAGTAGTTAGTGATATTCATGGTTTTCATAGTTTTGCCAAAATCTTTTATAAAAAGACATTCAGACATGTTTCTGTATACACATGGCGCACATAGATCTGAGGAACAGGTCGAGTTCTCTGGATACCCACACAAGGCTTGCATGGATAGAGAAAAGGCAACGGTGAGATTGCACCGTCGGAACAAAATATTTACTTGACAACAGAATTTAGAAATATGACCCACACTGTGGAAGGTGAGGTGTTGCAATAAAATGAAGTTCTCTCCCCATCTTGCTCGATTTCAGGCCTGTCTCAAGCATGATGTCAGGGGATCGGGAGTGGGAGCGGGTGTGTGCTTCGGGTGTGAGTACAGGTGACCGTGCTTGTGCAAGTGTGAGGGAGGCGCAGAGTCTGCCTCGTTCCATCAGCAAAGACAGCCTGGCCCCAAACCTGCTCTCTACAGTTGCGCTGCGTCCAGTCAATGGCCATTCTCCCAAAAGCCCTGTCCAGACCGCGGAGAAGGTACTAACAGCTTTCATCAGCGATGGTAGCCAGGCGGGGTTTGACACGCCTCATTCACCTGACCCCTCCCACGAGCACCACCCCATGGAGAGCTTCTTTTTGGAGCCTCTGCAGGCAGCGCCTCTACGTCCTGCAAAGGAACGGAGTGACAGAACGAATAAACGCGAGGAATGTGGTGAAGACTGTTTCAGAAGAGTGGATGTAGGGTGTGGCTCACAAAGGGGTGGAACTCAGTCTGTCTGGAAGAACCAACTGGAGGCTTCAGAGGGATTTTTTTTGCATGACAAGCCCCCTTCGCTCATTGAGTGTGTGCAGCCCCGCCAACTCACTGCTCTGGAGTCAGGGAAGGACTCTGATTGGGAGATTCCTGATATCGAGGATGAGGAGGAGGCCGAGCAAGATGTGGTCTATCAGCAGGAGGAGGCAGGCAAGAAGTTGGGGGGGTTTCATGATGATGTGGAGTCAGCGAAACTGCGGGCAGACTCCTGCATGACCGAGCGCGCTGATAAGGAGGAGGAGTCAATAAGCCACACACCTTCCAGCTTGTCCATCAGCAGCAGCGGAACCCTGACCAGCTTCTCCCAGTCACGACATCGCCATGGCAATAGCAGCTCCCGCGCCAGCTCACTCAGCACCACCCCGGATGGCTCCGAGAACGGATTGCTGGCCAACCAGCTGCTGCAGCTCCGGCTCCAGCTAGAGCAGAAGCGGCGCGCCATCCAGTCGCATCAGAGGAAGGCAGAGGTGGTGTCGGCACGGCAACGGCTGCAACTGGGCAGGGAGGCTTTCCTGAGCGTGGTTAAGAAAGGAAAGAGTGCACAAGTGCAGCGAGAAGGAGAAGGAGAAAAAGAGAGAGAGGCAAGCAAAGGCGAGAGAAAGAGGGAAGGCGAGGCGCTGAAGCAGCCGGTGTTTGGGAATCAGTGTCGAGTGTCTCCGTCGCACCCTACTGGTTTAGAGGGGAATAACAACGTATGTGAGGAAACGGAACTGAATGAGACGTGCCGCTCTATAGACCAACTAAACAAAGCCATCCACGCCATCCAACAGCAGATGCTGCAGCTGTCCCAGCAGCAAGAGATACTTCTGAAACGCAACACACCCCAAAACACTCCACATCACACACCTCAGCATGCAAAACACGCAGGCCAGAAGACACCACTGCACACACCCGTTTGCAGCCCAAAGCATGCAAAGCCCAACACTCCACCTCAGATGGGCCAAAACACAGCGCATTACACACCCGAAAATGCAAAGCAACACCCAGCTGTAAGCTCACCACAGCACACACCGAAGCACACTCCACAACACACCCTTACACACGTGCAGCACACACACTCATCTGCTTCTGAGACCAGACCACGTGCGTCCGTTCACTTCGTTGAGGCCGTGTCCACGCCGACACGTCGCCCACCACGCCTGAGCTCCAGCCATGCCAAATCACCCAAAGCCAGGCGATCTAAACATGGGTCAGAGGTCACAGGCACCATTCCAGAGACTGGTTGTGAGGAGGAGGAAAAAGGGCACAGAAGGAGTGGGCTGGTCAGAGGGACGGCCCGTAGCACAACTTTTAGGGTGATCCAATCGTCACGAGGTTCCTGTGAGCGTCCCCATACAGAACCCCAACTTCAGCCCCATCCAGATAACTCGGATCCTCAACCAGATATCATCACCTCAAAATCTCAGACAGATATCCCATCTGACAAACAAGCAGGCCCCAGGCCTGGCATGCCTCCTCAACCTCACACCCGACAACACCATCCTCAGCCTGAACCTCACAGACCTGTGTCCCCCTGCATCCAGATGTGCGAGAGTCCCACAATCCTTGCATCCGGCGGCGAGTCTGTTGGCTCAGGGAAGGAGAGCGAGGCATCCCATTCTGAGGAAAGTTCGAGAAGTCGAGCACAACTCATTGAAGTGGGCCTGTCTGAGCTGGAGGAGGGTGGTGACACTGACAGCGAAACGAGGGCTGGACTGGGCTTCTTTTTCAAGGTGTGTATGTTTCAAGAGTCTAGATTGGTCAGTATACACAGTATACAGTGTATTGAAATAATGTTTCACACAGACCCCTCCATAGTGCTATCATAAAGGAAAAAATATATATACACACACACAAACACACTAATCTAAACTATACTAACTAAAACTTCAATACTACACAGTATCTCTATATGAGAAAAGTAAAACTGTTCTGTACAATAAACAGGTCATAACAGGACTACATCATGTAGGATGCTTATAAGTGGATATGTTGGATATTTCAAACAGGACACACAAGACAAGACAAACATGTGCAAATCGAGCAGAACTGCAAAAAGAGCAGAAATGGGCTAAATGAATTGAGATGTGCAAAATGGTCAGTATGTTATCAGGTGCACAAGGCTGGAAGTGTATTGTAGTTTATTCCGTTTTTTGGTGAATTTCACTAGTACTTAAATAAAACACCATTATCATAACATGGTTAATATAGTTATTATAATTATATATAGTCAAGACACCATGTATGTTTAAACAATCCCTTGCCAGGATTATAAAACACTCTGGATATGTGACTAGATAGGAAATCACAGAGGGAATCAAACATGGCTTGAGTGAAATAGTTAAAAGAAAGAAATTCAAGGAACAAAAACAATGATTCCAAATTTATTTGAATGTATAATTATTCAGAACCTTGGAATCCTCATTTACTTGAATCTTCCTTCATATCATACAGTGCATCCGGAATGTATTAGTAGTGCATCACTATCTCCACATTTTGTCATGTTACAGCCTGACTCCAAAATGGAATAAATATTTTTTCCCTCAAAATTCTACACACAAAACTTCATAATGACAACATGAAAAAAGCCTATTTTTGTGTATTACACATGATGTTAAAAACACCCACCTTACATACACTACTTTCATGAATTATGGCACTAGTACCACAAAAAATCCAGTTTGTGAATACACTGTAACTGAACAGTGTACGGATTGTTCACCGGTCCATATGAAACTAATGAGAAGAAAGATATTTTCTTATTAAATGCAGGTGTCCAGACCGATGATTGTTCTATAATGGCGCTGTTTCTTATCTCGTAATGGTGTTGTGTTTTTAGGATGACCAGACAGCAGAGGATGAATTGGCACGGAAGCGATCTGCCTTCCTCCTGAAACAGCAACGTAAGGCTGAGGAGACGCGACTACGCAAACTCCAGTTGGAGGCGGAGTCAGAGATCAAACGTGATGAGGCCAGGTACCTAGGTGTACATTTTCCATTTATGTTGGTAACAGGAGCAATGTCCAGCAACATTTTAAACTTCATTTCATGATGACAGATTTTGCTCTGGGAATGAACCGTTCATGAAGTTTGTTGATGAACAATTGCGTAATATGCTGCTACAGACACTATATTAATGTTTTCTTAGGTTCATACACTAATTATTTTAACATATTTGAAAGGGTGCCCCCAGTAGCATGGGAATAACTGAGAATATGATCAAATATAATTACCACAAAGCAATTTCCTATGATACGGTAGACAATGTAGACATGTCTACATATGTAGACAAGCAAAGAAGAAACATGTTTTATTAAAAATTTGAAATGCAGAATTTTATCACCGGTGAAAAAATGTGCTTTACATCCATCACTTTACATCCATCACTTCTGCTGTTTGCCAGGCGTAAGGCTGAAGAGGACCGTGTTCGTAAGGAGGAAGAACGTGTCCGTAAGGAGCTGATTAAGCAAGAATACCTCAGGAGAAAACAGGAGCAGCTGCTTGAGGAGCAGGGTTTGGCCAAGCCAAAGCCACGGCCCAAAACAAAGAAGTCTCGGCCCAAATCCCTGCAGCGTGGAGCATCTGGAACCACAAAGCCTGGTACGATACACTGGGTTGATTTTATTATTTATATATAAATAAATTGTTGTGTCACCGTGTGCTGTGCTGCAGTGTTTCACAATGACAATCACTTCACTTTCGCTCTCTCCAGCTGTGTCTCTCTGCAGCGCACCCTCTGCTTCGTCCCTGTCTCTGGCATCTGATGGCCTATCAGGAGGCTCCAACAGGTAATGTAAAGGTTATGAGTCACAGGAAAACTAAGCTCCTTGGGATACTCTAATGACACAGTGTCTAATGAAACAGTGTCTAAATACTGTAATCTGTGTGTGTGTGTCAGAGGTGACTCTGTGGATTCGTTGCGGAATGTAAACAGTCGAACCTTGGACTGGGATAGCAGGTCTACAGCCTCCAGCAGCACAGCTGCAGAGTATAATGGTGAGTGACGCATGCCAAACCAGGACACACAGACACATTTCTTTGCTTTGTTGAATAGTGTTTATGTATTTTAAGCCTGACACTATGGGTCAGTTCCCCATTCATAGATTCAGCCTGGTCCTAGACTAAGGGAATTATAAATGGAGAATTCCTTTCAAGTTCTCTTTTAGTCTAGGACTAGGCTAAGCAGACCCTAAGGGTTTTCCATGACTAAACCTACACTTAATGCTAACTTTCGTAGCAAAAAATATTCTGTATTATGTGTTTGTGTATGTATGCTTTAGGTCCCCGCTTGTTTAAGGAGCCCAGTGTCAAATCGAACAAGTCCATCATTCAGAACGCCCTGTCTCACTGCTGCCTGGCTGGTAAGGTCAACGAGAGCCTGAAAAACAGTGTCCTTCAGGTGAGGCTGATGTGATAGGAGATACACATACTGTCTTCAGCCACACAGTGTATCCAGAAATTTTTTTTATCTTTCATTTGTGTCTCTGTGCGCTTAGGATCTCGAGCATTGTGAGGCCAACCACTTTTTAATTCTGTTCCGTGACACGGCGTGTCAGTTCCGTGGGCTGTACTCCTACTGCCCCGAGACCAATCGGATCTCTCGAATCATCGGCAATGGCCCACGCAGCATCAGCGATCACATGGTCGACAAGCTGTACAAGTACAGCTCCGACCGGAAACAATTCACCCTGATACCTGCCCGTAGTGTGTGTGTGAGCGTGGATGCGCTGACCATACACACTCACCTGTGGCACACCAGGAGAGGCAGTGCTCCAAGCAGGAAATGACATTGCCCCGGTTCTGTATTATTACTGGATGTACCTGTGAGCAGAATAAGTGTGTATGTGTATAAGTATTGTAAGCAGGCTTTCTGCTTGTAGCACTTTTCAGTTGTCATCTTTTTCTTAGTTGGCAGTTTTGCACAAAATACCTAAGTAAGTTAATCCAAAACCACATACAAGCACACTCACATTGTTAAAACTGCTGGTCACTGTAACATGTGAGTGTGTGTGTGTATTGCACACATTTGAATGTGTGGTGCTTGCCACAGTATTCTGTAATGCAACCTCCTTTCTTTCTTTCTTTTTTTTTTAAACAAAGAGCAAAAAAGATGCAAGGGATGAATATTAGTTGTGTGTGTGTGGTTCCCAACCATTTTTCCCCGAATCCCCCATGCCAGGATGGGACATACTATTTTTATTTAGATTTTCCAAACACATTTAGATTTTGTAAGTACAAACTTGGTATTGGATAGAAAAGGAAATCAGTTGTGTAGCACATCCCTTGCATGCACACCGCAGAACTAGCGGCGGCTTTCACCTCAGCCTAATCGGGCTCAGTACTCGCCCTCCATGCCCACGGACGCTGCCTCCTCTCACCCAGGGACGCATCTGCGTCCTGCAGCCTTCCTCCTGACAGTACTGTAGACCGGACGTCCCGACCCGAGCACGACTAAAATGATCGAAATTGAGGATGAAGAGTTACAGCTCTAGTCTATTTAGCATACCGGATTCTACAGAGTTTTGATGATCCTATTGGGTGTTATTAGGATTTTATACATTTAATGTTTACAAATGTAATTTTGGAAACCTCAGTGCAGATAGGTTTCTGGCACCCTGTGAGGGGTGACACGGACCCCGTGTTGGGAACCACTGTTCTACACTGATGTCGGTGGAGCTCCTTAGTTTTGATGCCGAATCTTTGTTCCTCACTTACGATTTCTCTCAAGTCACTAACAGTATTATTCTGTTAAAGGCCAAACCACCTGGGTCTAACTTTAAAAACAAGACATTTGACTGTAAATGTGTGAATGTATTTTTTTTTTCCTAAGTAAGATGGCTGCCTGTTTGCCAGAGTGATCTGTTCAAGATCTTCAAGGTCTCTGTTTTGTTTCTGCTTTTACTATTCAAATGAGCATACAAATGAAGCTGCAATTCAATTTAATAAATAACTACACCACATTTCGTGTGTTGTCTGAATCAGTGTTGTTAATATAGGAACAGCAGGTGCCTAGTGTGTAACCAGAAGACCACAAAGCCACATAAGTTCAACCCCCGCTTACTGCCGTTGTGTCCCTGAGCAAGACACTTAACCAAGGGGGCTGTCCCTGTAACTGTTGATCGTAAGGCGCTCCGGATAAATTATATATAAATACACAATATAAGTGCATCTGCATGTCAAACAGCCAGGACTGTTCAGCAGCTACCATGTAGGGTTCTCTAGCAAGCTGACATTGAACCATGAGATACCTGATGCAGAACAGCAATAAGACGCTCGTCAAATTATGAGTTGTGCAATTTGTGACAATTACGTTCTACTTATTAATGTGTCATTTGCGTGTCCTACAATATTCACTCTCGTTTTATGTAGTCTTCTAAATGTGCAGAATTCGCCTACATTTCGCACGATTCCGGACAAACTAGTGGATGTTTTATACGCGGAAGATTAAATCACGTTTCTGGTTTCTAACTGTAGGTGGCAGCATTTCAAATTACGTTTCCTGTTTCTCTCTCATGAGATTTGTATGCATTTTATGCAAATTGACATTGTGCGGTAAGTTCCAACAAACGTAAACGTAAACGGCTCTCGATTATCATTACTGCCGAAGTTATTTGCTTCGACCGTGACGTCAGCGCGTTTGCGTGGTGACGTTCCAGGTACACGTCGCCTACCAGGATGTGCTTGACAAAGATGGCGCCTGACGGCCAGCTCCAGTGTCCTGCACATTTTTAAGAGTTCATATTTAATCTCGCTGCGCGCCGAGCCTCCGTCTCCCCCCCGACAGCGGGCTGAAGGTAAGAGCGCCGGCGGGTTTTCGGGGTTCGTTGCCGGGTGTGTTCGCTGAAGCGCGGCGGGGTGGGGGGGCGCGCTGAGCGAAGACAACTAATCCGCAGTAAAGTTAGGCTGCCTTGCAGGACGGGATCGTGAAAGACGTTTCCGTCCCAACATCCTCCTCACCCGGGTGCGTTTTTTTTTTTTTTGCTCTTCCTTACATCACAAGTCCGCTAGTTAGATGGCTGCTGTCCCCCCGTTATTGAACCCATGGCTCGGCGGTTTAACTCACCCTTCCGTCTTAATGGGTGCCGGAAAAAGAAAGAGAGTCTCTGACCTGTCGCTTCTGTCGCCTCACGGATGCTGTGGCGGAGCTGCCTTCATCCCGGGGTCACGCCAGTGCCGGTGGGGGGGGCCTGGCCAGACAACACCATTACAGGGTTACGGGTAAAGTAAGTGTCATTGCGCTGGGCCTGTGTGTGCTTTCGTCGGGGGTCAAATATTTACATCGCTGGCACTGTTCCCTTTCCCTATAAATTAACAATAAGCTGGTCTTATGGTTAAAAGCAATCAACGGTGCTTTTAAAGGGCCAGGCTTCAGAAGCATAAATAAAGTGAAGTGATTGTCATTGTGATACACAGCAGAACAGCACATGGTGCACACAGTGAAATGTGTCCTCTACATTTAACCCATCACCCTTGGTGAGCAGTGGGCAGCCATGACAGGCGCCCGGGGAACAGTGTGTGGGGACGGTGCTTTACTCAGTGGTACCTCAGTGGCACCTTGGCGGATCGGGATTCGAAACGGCAACCTTCTGATTACGGGGCCGCTTCCTTAACCGCTAGGCCACCACTGCCCCATGCAGGCAAGAGTTCTTTCACTGCTTCAAAATATGTATGCTTCAGTCAGCTTTAAGTTTAAGCATGGCCATAGGGCTGGTTAAAAATTTAAATTAATCAGATCGACTTAATAATTAATATTAATAGTAGTGTCGATGGATTGGTGAATTATTATAATAATTCTAAGAAAGGAAACTTGTACTGCAATACTGGTGTTATGCAACCGTACATCAGCCCTCCGGAACAGGCAGGATTGGGCTATGTGGCACATACTGGCTTGTGTTTTAAAACGCAATCCAAAGTCCAGATCCAGATTATTCAGTTGTAGTGTGGTTTTTTTTGTGTCCTCAAATGTTTACTCTGGTTCAGTCATATAATTTTTTTCTTTTCTGGATTTGATTAAAACTTCTGCACTGCTTCATAATATGTGCTGAAAACCTCTCTGCAATGCATTGTGTAAATTGTGAATTGAATCAAAGAGGCTGTGTGATGGCCCTGTTTTTTTTGTTTGTACAGAGTTTCTAACACACCCAGTCTGTCTGGACTGGAGAAGAGGCAATGCAACCCCCTCCTCGCATGACCACACCTGGTGCAGCAGGTGCCCCTCCAGCTGCCGCTGCAACCAATGCCTTTCGTAGGAACCGGCCACACAAGCATGCCTCTGCTGCAACCGCCATGTCAATGCCACCACCTACCCAGCCAATGACTGACCCCTTTGCCTTTGGGAGGCAAGGTCCTCCACCCTTGGCCAACCAGGGCCCACCACCTATAAGCAGCCCTTTTCAGGTTCAGGTCCCGCCACCAAACTATAGCCCCCTTCCTGTACCAGCTGCACCTCCTGAAGGCCTTACTCAGAATTCAAACCTGGCACAGGCTCCACCTCCACCTCCATCTTCCTCTGGAGTGAGTCTGTTCTCACCTCAGCCCCCGCCTTCTGAACAGGCGTACTTCAATTCTACCGGTCCGCATGCCTACAATTCCCACAATGCCTCCCAGTGCCCACCTGCACCCTCTGCCGCTCCTCCACAGGGCCCCACCCCATTCCAGCCACCGGCTCCCTCTCATTGGATGCCTGACAACGGGAGCCGCCCTCCATCTGTTCAGAACTACTTTCAGCCTACCAGTGACCATGCGCAGCCTTTTCCTCCCCCGCAGATGCAGCCCCCTCCCCATGTTCCCTCACCTCAGTCACACATGCAGAACTTGGGCCAATCATTTGGCGCATCTGTCCCCCAGCAGCCCAACTTCTCTCCGTTTCCCGTGCAGAACTACTTCAGTCAAGCGGAGGACCCCGCCACCAGCGAGCTCAGTGAACCTGGAGCTCTGTCCATGTTCTTCTCCTCGAATGACGTGGAAAATGAGGAGACCCTGGCGGGAGATGGCAGGGTCAATGGGATCTCCTACCCACCCCATACAGGCGATGTACCTGAGCCCTGTGCCTCCGGTGGAGTTGCAGCTCAGTTTGACAGTGTGGAAAATCAGGAGTGTGTCCCCAACCAGGAGGTGCTTCCCAGTGAGCCCCAAGGCCCTGCTTATGAGGCTGGGCCTAACCTCGAGACCCCAGACCCCGCCCCTCGCCCTGCGCGTTCTGCGAGCGTCTCGTCAAGCTACAGCAACATTAGTCATGGCAGTGGCCACGCCCCGCATGCCGCCGGCCACATCCATTGGCGACAGCAGGGTGTGGTGGGCACATTTATTCAGCAGGAGAGCCCCCGCCCCCCTGACCCCACGGCCCCACTCTCCGTCGGCTACTTCGAACAAATAGACTCTGCCCCGGGTGGCGACGACGTTCAGTTCCCTGCTCCCAGCCCACCAAAACTAGTGGGCTTCTTTCAGGCCAGTGCTAACTCCTCCTTCGAGCCAGTGCGCTCTCACGCGCATCCTCCTCTCACACTAACACAAGCGCAGCACGTCCCCGACCGCGCACGTGTGGTGGCTGAGAAGGGCGGGGCTGCTACGGATGCGTTGCCCGGCAACCTGGAACAGCCACCAGACAACATGGAGACGTTATTTCCTGTTGGAGTGGAGCGTGCGCGGCCAGGGTCACGGGCCCACGGGTCAAGGCGTGTTTGTGACAGTCCGGCTACTACGTTGTGGGCTCCGAATGATGCAGCGAACCTTGGGGCTAACATTCTGCTCGCTCCCGCTGCCCCTCCTCTTGCCCCACCCTTTGCCCCCCCACGCACCGAGGTCATCCAGCCCCCTGAAGAAGCCCCTCTTGACCTACAGCACAATAACAAAGTGCGCCCTCCATTAGAGAACCTGGAGAATCCACCAGACCCTACGTCTCAAACGTCCCTCCCCCAGGCAAGTCTGGGATATGCATCGCTGCTGGTGTCTACTCCCCCCAACGATGCTCTAAATCAACCGGTGTTAATTGCCCCACCTTCTTCTAACTGCAGCGTGATTCCTGCCCAAAGTGGAACCAATCAGATAAGCCCCAAAGACATGGCTCCGCCCATACGTCCACCCTCACAGGGTGCTGCCGTAACTAATCTGTCTCTGCATTTTCCATCATCGAGCTTTAATCCACCTTCCAATCAAGGTCCCCTCAACCTGAGAATGGAAGGGAAGGAAACCCCTCCCTCCGCAGCGCAGCCCCACCCCCCGCTCCCCAGGGATCAGTCCACACTGCCTGCTAACGTTCAGGCTTCACCTTCTGCTGCATCCAATCAAAACCAATCTTCTAATTACGAGCTGCTCGATTTCTCTCTGCCTCAATCACTAAACAAGACCCAGCCCTCAGCCTTGCCTCCCTCCCAGCTGCCACCTCTGGCAGCTCAGATGGGTAACGCTCCCGGTTTTTACCTGCAGGTGACCAAAGATGCTCAGCCGGCGGCCCGAGTTGAAAGCGAACCAACTAAGGGGTTTGCTGACCCTTTGGCCCCTGCAGGTTCTGCGGCAGGAGCACCAACTCCTTCTGCCCAAACAAATTCAGTAGCCCCCACGAGCACTCAGCACCCTCCCCCGAGTGCACCTGCAGCATCGGTGCCCCCACCTCCAGCTCCTGGGCCTGTTCCTTCTTCATCCCAGGCTGCCCATCCTCCAGGCGCAGTCCCTCCAACTGACCCTCCCCGGCCTCCATCTGCAGTGGGGGGCATGCCTGGCTATGGTCCTCCTCCACCAGTCCCGGGTTATGGAGGGTACTATGGCTACCCAGAATACTCTGCTGATGGGCGACCAGCGTATCCACCATCATACCCCATGCCTGACCCTCGAGCTCAGCAGTACTACCAGGTAAAATTATTCCCCTCATTTCCTCACCAGGTTGAGGAATCAAGTGGCAATCAAGTGTAAATCGCTTTAGTGCTCGAATATTTGTAAATCAAAGGAATTATTTATTTATTTACTCATTTATTTACTTATTTATTTATTTATTTATTTATTATGACCTATTGGTTTACTTTGATACTTGGTATGTGAGTACTCAGTAATGCATACATGCTTCTGAATAAGTTGCTGATTGCTGTTGTTCACACTTGAACAAATTATGTAAAACATATAAAAATTTCATAAACTAATGACTTACTGAGAGGCATAGTATGGAATATGTAATGATGGCAACATCAGAATGTCTGAATAATCATTAAGAGAGCAGGGTTGTGTAACATGTACCCAGATAGTGTGCAACAGCAACTTGTGTATATGTGTTATATGTGTGTGTGTGTGTGTGTGTGTGTTTGTTTTTTTTCAGGATGAACTGTACAGGAGAGCTGACCCACGCTACAGTCGCTATGATGCTAACTCAAGTTACCGGGAAGCGGAACGCCAACCAGATAGACCCAGTTCACGATCCAGCCAGTACTCGGATCGACCCCACTCCAGGTACCTATTAGTCCACAAACACTGTCAATATGAATTTTATTTAAATAAAAATAAGGCTGTCTGAATGCCAGATAAGTCTGAATGTTTCTAATGCAAATTCTATCCTATTAAGTGTAACTGTATTATGTAGTACGGCTGCTTAAATTGTATAATATAAATATTTTTTTGTTTTGGATTCCCATGATGCAACCACTGCTCACAATTGTCTTTTTTTGCTCAGTGTGATTCGACTGGTTAATTTTTGGTTTGGTTTTTTCTTCAATCCCCTCACCCTTCCCATCAGGCAAGGGTATGATGACTACCACAGACCCCCGTCCAGTGCCTATGACCAATACTATGCAGATTATTATAAGAATCAGTATGATTATGGAGGTAAGAGACCTTCTGTTGTCATAGATGCAGTACTGCAGTTAAAAGTTCTGCGGTTAAATGTTATTTCTCACACCTTTCTAGATCGAAGTCGGTGGTACGACCCCAATGCTGCTTATGACCCACGCTACAGAGGCTACTATGACCAATCCTATGGCTGGTACTATGATTCTGAGGCGTACAGGAGAGGAGAGGCCTACTACAATCAGCAGTATCCAAACAGGTAGCCTCCCACACACAAGTGCCTCTCACGCACTGCCTCATCCAAAAATCTGAAAATATAGACACACTCTCCATTTTGGTTAGGCGTGAAGGCTATGACGACCCCTGGCGCTATTACCCTGGATACGACGCCAGCTTTGATGAGGATTACCGTCGGCAACGAGAACCCTACAGTGATGAGTTTGACCGCCGGAGTGTGAACAGCGAGCGGTCCTCGCAGAGCGTGCGCTCGCACAGCACACACAGCCGTAGAAACAGCTTCAGCTCCCGCTCACAACAGGTGGGTGTATGTGTTTGATTTATGAGCTTCACCAGGCTCAAGCATTCGGTTGTAATTACTGTGGTAACTGCAGGTCCCCCAGCACCAGTCCAGAGAGGAATTTCATTACACAGTGAAATTTTCACACATGTCGAGCTTCATTTGAAGCTCTAACATCTTGTTTTTATGGAACTTTTTCATGAAACAACCTTGTAACATTATTTGGCTTGAGCTTTTAAAGAATAAAGTTAAACATAAAAATACAATATAAAATTAAGAATAGTCTTGATATCACAAAATACACGAAGATGCACACTTCTACTGAATATCTCATGAACAATAAAAGGCTGCTTTTCTGTACTGTAGAGCCAGGTGTACAGAAGTCAGCCTGACCTGGTAGCTGCCGCATATGACCCCACTGCTTCCACCATGCCACTGGATTACACATACAGACAGTATCCGGAACAACCGGAGTATACTGAGACTGAGAGTTGGCCCACTACAGAGCAGGGTAAGCGGTGGGCAGTTTTAGATCTTCTGTTTGTGTCTATGAGCTGTTGTTCAATTCATTATAATGATTATATGTTTTAATCTATTCATTTATATTTTGATAAAGCTCCTCCACGCCCTTTGACTCCAGAGAAGTTTTCTGTACCACACCGTTGTGCACGGTTTGGCCCTTCTGGTCAGCTGATCATGGTTCTACCCAACCTGCCTTCTGCTGGCCAGCCAGCACTTGTAGAGCTGCACAACATGGAGGTAACATGACCTGCCGCAAGTCATCTTTTAATTCTGGTGTATATTGTTCGTCTTCTCTTATGATTGGTGTTTCACACCACATTGTAGACGCTGATGCAAGACTCTCAGGAGCAGGCGGAGCTTCGTGCTTTCCCTGGACCACTCATCAAGTAACGCTATTTTTATAATACACACATATTACTAAACACAATACAGTGGAGGTAGTCATTTACTACTAACCGTCACATTAACCAGATCAGGATGCAGACTTCCAGTCTGTCGACAATCCAAAATGGTGTAAACAGGACGTGACATTCCTGCCCTACCTGTGTGTGTAGAGAGGAGACCCACAAGGTGGATGTAATCAAGTTTGCCCAGAATAAAGCCCAGGAGTGCATGCGCAATGATGACCTCATTGACAAAGAGTCTGCCTACCTCATCTGGGAGTTCATTGTACTTCTGTGCCGTCAGAATGGGGTAAGTGTGTCTTGAGTTTTCTGTTGATGTATTTCTTCTTATGCAGGAGACGGTCAGTTTTGAGCATGCATGCGTGTGCACGTTATCCTGCTAATTTTTGATGCCCCTTCTCTCCCTGTTAGACTGTTGTCGGCACAGACATTGCAGACCTTTTGCTACGGGAGCATCGCTCTGTGTGGTTGCCTGGGAAGTCTCCCAATGAGGCAAATCTCATTGACTTCAACAATGAGGCTTTGGAGCGACCAGAGGAGGAGGAGCCTGGAACTCTCTCCCTTTTGTCAGACACCTTCATGACCGTTCCTGACAACGTTGGCAAGGAGACCGAACGCTTCCGAGAGTTGCTGCTGTTTGGACGCAAGAAGGTAAGTGTAACTACACACACCCAGGGATATACAGTCATATAATTAATACACAAAGAAAGTGTGAAGGAGATAAAAATGTGTGTGACAGGATGCTCTAGAATCAGCTATGAAGAACGGGCTGTGGGGTCACGCTCTGCTCTTGGCCAGCAAAATGGACAATAGAACACACGCTCGAGTCATGACCAGGTATGCACATTCAGTCCGTTTCTCACTTATGTCTTTGATTATTTGATCTCTGAGAGATCTCCTAAGCCTCAATAGCAACATTATTATAATTATTATGGAATGTATCTTCTGCCTGATTGCTCTTTTGTTGGTTTGTCTCAGGTTTGCCAACAGTTTGCCCATTAACGACCCCCTGCAGACAGTGTACCAGCTCATGTCTGGAAGGATGCCTGCTGCCGCCACTGTAAGTTTTTGTGCATTTGTCCCAGTGACCACATAAGCCACAGTTTTTTTTTTTTATAAACTTAGCTGTGCTCCAATCTATTATATTATTGTAATTAAAGTGCATACTGCTCAGTTATCTCTCTCTGATTTGCTGATCTTAGTGCTGTGGGGATGAGAAATGGGGCGACTGGCGCCCTCATCTGGCCATGATATTGTCCAATCTGACACATGCACTGGACCTGGACACTCGCACCATCACCACCATGGGAGACACACTAGGTACTACACAAAAACCCATGGATCAATCAGCATTATTAATTAGGTTTTGGCTACAGCTTTAGCATCTTGTTTAAAGATTTCCAAACCATTCATTGGTTAGCTCAGGTAGTTTTAGGGGAGTAATGGAGATCAGATTTAATGATTTGTTTTATTTGTATCTGAAGCCTCCAAAGGTTTGGTAGATGCTGCCCATTTTTGTTACCTGATGGCCCAGGTGGGTTTGGGTGTTTACACCAAGAAGAGCACCAAAATGGTCTTATTAGGATCAAACCACAGGTATATCCCCACCCTCAATCACTTGAATGAATTTTTATATAGATTATTATTATTATTATTATTCATAACTAATTATGACACGAGTATGTCGTCTCTCAGTCTACCATTTGTGAAGTTCTGCTCGTCAGAGGCCATCCAGCGGACCGAGGCATTCGAGTATGCCCAGAGCCTTGGCTCACAGCCTCTGTGCCTGCCCAACTTCCAGGTATGACAATGTGTCAACTTCCAGGTATGACAAAGCTGATTCAGCATATTCACACCTTACAAAGTTTA
This sequence comes from Denticeps clupeoides, assembly GCF_900700375.1. Lineage (NCBI taxonomy): Eukaryota > Metazoa > Chordata > Actinopteri > Clupeiformes > Denticipitidae > Denticeps > Denticeps clupeoides. Next base: position 18,978,176 of record NC_041709.1, on the reverse strand, counting down.
AATGTCTGTATGTTCTGCAGGTGTTTAAATTTGTCTATGCCTGTCGTCTGGCGGAAGTTGGCCTTTGTGCACAGGCCTTCCATTACTGTGAGGTCATCAGCCGGTCCCTGCTCTCATACACTCCCTACCACTCGCCTGTGTTCACCAGTCAGCTTATAGAGGTACACATTAATATGTTATTCTCACCTGTTGCCTAAAATAAATTCCCAAACTCTTGAACCTGGTTGGAGTTGGTAATCAGTTGAGAACATATGACCTACTATATGGTTCAGCAGATCCTGCACATGCGGTAAACACTTTACATAAAATTGCATTGCCCTGGTTTGATTGATGATGCCAGTTAATTTTGTTTACAGATGTCCGCACGGCTGCGGTTCTGTGATCCTCAGCTGAAGGAGAAGCCAGAACAGGAGCTCTTTGTAGAGCCTGATTGGCTGCTACAACTGCGGAATCTGGATGGCCAGATTAAGGTATGTTAGTGAGTTTGTGAATTGGAGGATTGTCATATTTGCTGAAGTTCAAGTTTGAAATAAACAAAAACATTTGTTTTGTTTGTTTAGGAAGGGGTGATTTCATTAAGTGCAGACAGAGGGACACCACAACTCTATCCATGTTCGTCTCTGAGCTCAGAGGAACCACCCACACCCCCCGACCAATCAACGATGACGCCTGACCCTTCCAATCCATTCATCTCCTCCATGCTACCTGGTCCACCACTAGGCACTGTCCAGCTCATGCCACCAGGTAGAGACACAAAAGACTTAAATTCAAAGTTTCACTTTATTGTATGTGGGGGCATAGTTAATCCCCAGGTTGGGAATATAACATCTCCTGGTGTCGTCTTCTGTAGCCCCACCAACTATTCTGCAAGAAGGAGCTGCTGCTGTGACCCCACCGCAGGATGGCATGACATTTTATCCAGTCCCACCCACAACTGGAATACCTGGATACCCTCCCAACTACCAGCCTGAACAGCAGGACTGCTACCCCCCCATGCCCACACAGACACCCCCACAAATGCCTCTCGGCACACACCCTCAGGTCCCAGGGCAGGTATCATTATCTACAGCTGGACAAATACCAGGTCTGGTTCCTGGACAAATGCCTCCACCCATGCCAGGCCAGATGCCTCCACCCATGCCAGGCCAGATGCCTCCACCCATGCCAGGCCAGATGCCTCCACCCATGCCAGGCCAGATGCCCCCACCCATGCCATGTGGGGAAGCACCTGTTGTCCATCCTTCGCCTCAGGTGCACCACCACCACAGCCCTCAGATGGACTTTTATGACCAGATGGCCAATCTGGTAAGGGCAGTGAGGGCTGTGCTTTATTGTCTGTATTCTGTTTTGGGTGTTTATATAAAAGCTATATAAAGAGACACTATCGGAAAATATTGATCAAGATATCTATTTTCTATTAAACATTCCAAATTATTTCAAATTAAGGCAAGTCATACTGGGACAGCATTTGAGATGTAGTCTGTTCTCAACTGCATTTATGTCTTCCAGGGTCCTGGAAGGCGTTCAAGGACCACGTCACAGTCCTCAGTACACACAGTAGGTCCTGTTTTCCATGTGTGCCACTATAAATTTGCAGTGATCAGTCAAAGTCAGATTTAAGCGTGATGCCTGTTTGTAAATAATAACTTCTTAATATGATTGATATTCTTAATAATAATATTCATAATATTCTAATAATAGCCTCTGATTGGCTGATTCTCAACCCCTCCATTATGCATGTCCTCCAGTCGTTTGGTAACCACTCAGATCAAATAATAGGACTGCTCGGACGTCATATCCAGGTGTTGTCTGGACATTGGCCATGCCTCTCTTGTGTCTGTCGTTGTAGAAAACTTGTGCTGCTATGATTACACTCTTGTTTTAACAATCCCCTGGGTTACATTTTACAGCCCAGAGCATTTTGCACCCACTGTTCTGTATGTAGCTCTGTGATTGGTTGCTTCTGCTGTAGTTGCCAGGTCGTCGTTCCCGCACAACTTCAGAGTCCTCGAATCACTCAGTGGGACGTGAACGGAGCAGCTCCACAGTCAACCAAGGCTCACCACCACCACCCCCTATCCCAGAAGCCCCACCTACTGAGGATCCTCCAAAGAGAAACAAAAAGGATTCACCTAAAAAGGTACTAAAGCTTACATACACAGACAAAGAACTTCTTAAACCTCGAACTTGATATAGCTGTGGAGTTACACATTTTCTGAGTTTGGTGTGTGTGATATAGGGAGGTGGTGGGTGGCTCAACTGGCTTTACCCAAAGAAGAAGAATGAAGCCCACCTACCAGATGACAAAAACAAATCTGTGAGTTGCTCTCTCCTTTCAATTCTGAGACAATCCATTCTGAAAGGTGCTTGATGTTTGTGTGTGTGTTCTTGGTTATTTAGATCATTTGGGATGAGAAGAAACAGAGATGGGTGAACACTGATGAGCCAGAGGAGGAGGTGAGTGTGACACTGTGAGGAAACTTGAAATCTGATATGTAAAAACTGCAGGAGTATAGTAGGAGTGTGAGTATATGCACGACCTCCTATTTATAGTACATTCAGAATGCTTTCACAGCATTCTGAATCACTTTTTCCACATTTTGTTCATTTTTTTCTGAAAATTCTACACACAACACCCAATAAAGACATGAAAAACAATGTACTTGAGGTTTTGGCAAATTTATAAAAAAAAAAAAAAAGTATTCATATATATAATTATTCACAGTATTCAATGCGCCTTTGGCAGCAATTACAGCCTCAAGTCTTTTTGAATATGGTGCCACAAGTTTGGCACACCTATCTTTTGTCCAGTTCCACCCAATCCTCTTTACAGCACCTCTCAAGCTACAACGGGTTGGATGGGAAGTGTCGGAGTGCAGCCATTTTAAGATCACACCAGAGATGTTCAATCAGAATGAAGTCTTTGCTCTGGTTGGGCCACTCAAGGACATTCACAGAGTTGTCCTCTGGCTCTGTGCTGAGGGCCGTTGTCTTGCTAAAAGATGAATCGTCGCCCCAGTCTGAGTTCAAGAGCGCTCTGGTGCAGATTTTCATTCAGGATGTCTCTTTGCATTGCTGCAGTCATCTTTCCTTCCATCCTGACAAGTCTCACAGTTCCTGCAGCTGAAAACCATCCCCACAGCATGATGATGCTGCCACCACCATGCTTCACCGTAGGGATGTGTGGTGGATTGCTGCAAGTATGGTTGTCTTTCTTGAAGGTTCTTCTCTGTCCACAGAGGACCTCTGAAGCTCTGCCAGTGTGACCATTGGGTTCTTGGTCACATCCCAGACTAAGTTCCTTCTCCCCTGATCGCTCAGTTTAGGTGGCTGGCCAGCTCTAGGAAGAGTCCTGGTGGTTTGGAACATCTTCCACTTATGGATGATTGGGATCTTCAATGAAGCAGACAATTTTTCTGTAACCTTATCCAGATTTGTGCCCCGAGACAATCTACTGACAATTTCTTTGACTTCATGCTTGGTTTGTGCTCTGACATGAAGTGCAAACTGTGGGACCTTATATAGATAGATGTGTGTCATTCCAAATCAGGTCCAGTCAACTGTTTGTTCCATAGGTGGACTTCAGTTAAGCTGCAGAAACATCTCAAGGATGATCAGGGGAAACACGAAGCACCTGAGCTCAATTTTAAGCTTCATGACAAAGGCTGTGAATACTTATGTACAGGGAGTGCAGAATTATTAGGCAAGTTGTATTTTTGAGGAATTATTTTATTATTGAACAACAACCATGTTCTCAATGAACCCAAAAAACTCATTAATATCAAAGCTGAATGTTTTTGGAAATAGTTTTTAGTTTGTTTTTATTTTTAGCTATTTTAGGGGGATATCTGTGTGTGCAGGTGACTATTACTGTGCATAATTATTAGGCAACTTAACAAAAAACAAATATATACCCATTTCAATTATTTATTTTTACCAGTGAAACCAATATAACATCTCCACATTCACAAATATACATTTCTGACATTCAAAAACAAAACAACAAATCAGCGACCAATATAGCCACCTTTCTTTGCAAGGACACTCAAAAGCCTGCCATCCATGGATTCTGTCAGTGTTTTGATCTGTTCACCATCAACATTGCGTGCAGCAGCAACCGCAGCCTCCCAGACACTGTTCAGAGAGGTGTACTGTTTTCCCTCCTTGTAAATCTCACATTTGATGATGGACCACAAGTTCTCAATGGGGTTCAGATCAGGTGAACAAGGAGGCCATGTCATTAGTTTTTCTTCTTTTATACCCTTTCTTGCCAGCCACGCTGTGGAGTACTTGGACGCGTGTGATGGAGCATTGTCCTGCATGAAAATCATGTTTTTTTGAAGGATGCAGACTTCTTCCTGTACCACTGCTTGAAGAAGGTGTCTTCCAGAAACTGGCAGTAGGACTGGGAGTTGAGCTTGACTCCATCCTCAACCCGAAAAGGCCCCACAAGCTCATCTTTGATGATACCAGCCCAAACCAGTACTCCACCTCCACCTTGCTGGCGTCTGAGTTGGACTGGAGCTCTCTGCCCTTTACCAATCCAGCCACGGGCCCATCCATCTGGCCCATCAAGACTCACTCTCATTTCATCAGTCCATAAAACCTTAGAAAAATCAGTCTTGAGATATTTCTTGGCCCAGTCTTGACGTTTCAGCTTGTGTGTCTTGTTCAGTGGTGGTCATCTTTCAGCCTTTCTTACCTTGGCCATGTCTCTGAGTATTGCACACCTTGTGCCTTTGGGCACTCCAGTGATGTTGCAGCTCTGAAATATGGCCAAACTGGTGGCAAGTGGCATCTTGGCAGCTGCACGCTTGTCTTTTCTCAGTTCATGGGCAGTTATTTTGTGCCTTGGTTTTTCCACACGCTTCTTGCGACCCTGTTGACTATTTTGAATGAAACGCTTGATTGTTAAGAGTGCTGCATCCCTCTGCAAGATATCTCACTATTTTTGACTTTTCTGAGCCTGTCAAGTCCTTCTTTTGACCCATTTTGCCAAAGGAAAGGAAGTTGCCTAATAATTATGCACACCTGATATAGGGTGTTGATGTCATTAGACCACACCCCTTCTCATTACAGAGATGCACATCACCTAATATGCTCAATTGGTAGTAGGCTTTCGAGCCTATACAGCTTGGGGTAAGACAACATGCATGAAGAGGATGATGTGGACAAAATACTCAGTTGCCTAATAATTCTGCACTCCCTGTATGTGGTTTCTCTGTTTTTTTATTTTTAATAAATTTGCCAAAACCTCAAGTAAAACTCATGGTGCCATTATGGGGTTTTGTGTATAGAATTCTGAGGAAAAAGGTTAATTTAATGCATTTTAAGAATAAGGCTGTAACTTAGAATGTGGAAAGTGTTGCGCTGTGAATACTTTCCAGATACAGTGTACATTGTATATGTAACGACTCTGTGCATGTGTTTCAGTATAAGCCACCTCCCCCTCCTCCTAGTTTCCCAAAGATGGCTCCTTCCGCAGCACCTGGAATGGGGCAACCTGTGAACATATTCTCCAGAAAAGCTGGTGAGATTATAGACCTTTGTAATTAAAAGTAGAAAATGAGGATCAATCAATAGGTGTTTGTGGATAATGAATAAGTTTTTTTTATAAAATCTTTGTTTTTCAGGCACTAAGAATCGGTATGTGGATGTTCTAAATCCTGGCAGAGGGGGTGGGGCTGCACCCCCCTCGATACCCCCTCCTGCTGACCTCTTTGCCCCACTGGCGCCCATGCCCATGCAAACAAACCTCTTCACTCCCAGCTCAGGTCTGCTGGGACATATGTCTGTGTCAGCATGTATTTGTGATGTATTTGAGCCTGACCAGTATACATGTGTATCTGTTTCTGTAAATACCAAGTCTATTTGTGTTTTCAGCACCCAATGGTCATCAGCATGTAGAGGACAGCCTTCTGGATAGTAGGAAACAGAGTCAGCCTCAGGTACACCTGATTGACACACTACCTGCTGCTCAGAGTGATAGTTTAGTGATAGTGATAGTTCTCATTGTGTGTGTGTGTGTGGTGTAGATGTTTAATCCCGCTCCTCTGCCACCTGGTCCAGAGGGTACTCAGTCAGGAGAGGTGAGTCCGTCTTAAACTTTCACCCTTATCCTCTAGGGTCACACCATCTACCATCCCATTAAGGCAGTGAGAAAAATACACACATTTTAATACTAACATTCACCTCACACACACTGTCAGTCATTACATGCAGTAAATACAATGAGCACCAACACTCCAATCTTTCTCACACACTTGTGATTTGTGCACAGGGTCTCTTTGCTATGGGAGTTTATTAAGTCAATGTGTGTAATCAAGGCTGAAGTGCATGCCTTTAATTTTGGGTTTGTGTGTGTTCGTGTGTTTTAATGTTCTAGCTGTCACGCTCTAGTTCAATGAGTTCTTTATCACGTGAAGTGAGCCAACATTTAAACCAGGTACCTCTCATTGGGTCCTTTCTGTGTGCATATACAGTCACATTTACTCTCACACCCACAAACACCCACCTGCACACTCCGCTCATACAACATCTTTACTAACTCCGTACGGATACAACCACATACACATTGCAAAGACGAACCACCTTTCACCCACAGTGGTTGACCAAGCCTCCAGTGTGACATCAGTTGAAAGTTATGCTGAAGACTGCACACTATGCTTTTCTTCATCCCTTCATTATGCATGTGGACACGCCCTGCATGTTCTAACCAGACACGCCCTAATCCTGCCTCTCACAGCTGTGGCGTACATCTTGCCCACTCATACCATTTGCTTGTGTCGTGATGACCCAGTGTTGTCAGGACATTGGCCACGCCTCTTCTGTGTTCATTGTTTTAAAAATTAGTGTTATGGTTGCTCTCCTGTTTCAGCAGGCCCCTGCCCAGGCCCCACCCAGCGGAGGGGTCACATTCTACAACCCAGCTCAGTTTGTACAAGTAGGTCTGAGCACAAATGAGAACATTCACACTATGAGAAAATAAATGTTTAGTGTTGGTTTCAACTTTAAATATAAGTTTTGTCACCTTAATAACATGCTTATGAAGAATACATTACTTAATAAGGAGTAGAATTGAGTTTGTGGTTTTAATTGTATGACATAGTGTTGTGTTGCGTGCCGGTCATCAGTCCTTATTCCTTTGTTTATCCCACCTCTAGAATGCCCCTGTGCGCTCTCGCGTCGGAGGGCGGTTGTCACAGAGGGAATACCCCACACTGAAGTAACACCACTGCTGTTCAGGATTGAAGGGCTCTGTTGCATTGCAAATGAATCCTCTTGCTCATCCTCCAGCTCTCATTGGCCTTTGTGTTCTTCCGCCCATCTCTTCCCATTCTGAACAGAATTTCCTATTTACCTTTCAGCTGTGAGGGATGTGCGTGTAAGTTTTGTTAAGTGCAATAATGATCAGCAGATTGCTTTCTTAGATGTATTTCCTGTGAGCCCCTTTCAGGTGCAGGAGAGAGAGAGCGTGTGTGTGTGTGTGCGTGTATATTAGCTGAAGGTAGCAAGATGTGCTGCTGCGATAACAGTGTTGGCCTGTTTTAAATATTTATTAAAATTGTCTGGTAAACAAGACCCTTTATCAACCAATCAAACTCTGTCTGTACCTCCACCTTATTTAATTCACCAATCAGATCCTGTATATGTGTGTGTGACCTTAACTTTTCTTTCTTTTTTTTTTTTTTTTTTTAAATCTTATTTTATGCTCTCAAGTGTTTTTCTCCTCCCTGTAGTTCAGGAGTCATGTTCCCATGGCAACTATGATATTCCATTATTCCCAAAGGATCAGTGTGACTGAAGGAACAGATGAGCTTTCTACCTGTTTAGAATTGACTACAATTATGATGAAAATCAAAAAGTGATAATAAAAATATTTTTGCTCTTTAGCACTTTGGAAAGTGTGTATGTGCGTATGCGCGAGAGAGAGTGTGTGTTTTCCTTTCCACAAAGCTCTCTGATATGCCCATGTTTAGGGGCATGCTTGTCTTGGAACTGTAATATATGTAGGGTGGGGAATGTTTGCTAATCTCACATCAAATGTGTCTCCAGGATTTACAGACGAGAAAGTAGTTATATATCATGAAGAGGAGGAACTAGATACCCACCTTTTTGTTGCTATGCAACTATTTCCTAAACCTAGAATGTGAACCTTAAAGATTATTTCATAAAATATGGTAAGAGTCCTTGCCTCAATATGGTTTAAATTGGTAAGAGCCCATGGTGTTTACCTATCAATACACCATATGTCATCGCAGTGGTGGCCTAGCTTGCAAGTAAGCAACCCCGTAATCAGAAGGTTGCCAGTTCAAATCCCTGAACCTTTTTTTTTTTTTTTCCTTTATGTAATGGTGTGTGTATTTTGCACAGATGGAGAAAAAAAGATTCTGAATATTTTTTCATTTACTAAATGATTTACAAAATTATCTTGACCACATTGATCATACACAATCTGTGAACCAGTTCAGCAGTTTAAACTTGCAAACTATTTTGAAGTCTAAAAGAAGATGAGTTGTTCTCCAGAATTCAGTAGAATTATGGGTTCCTCTTGGATCTTGGGAAGTGATGTCAGTGCAAGAATGTAGACTTTACATGAAATGTTAAGGCATAATAATGTTAATTCTGTATAAAGTGCAGGAACAGTGCAGCTCCACGGCTCAATCCAACTTGCATCTTTGGCATGCCCTGGACGCCCTTGGGTAGTCATTACCCATAACCCACTGCCAGTGGACAGTGCAGGCAAAGATCTTAATGTTGATACCTACTTGTCCCAGATACCTTCCTGTTAACACAATCCAGTGATGCATCACAATTCAGGACAAAATGCTCTGAACATGCAAGTGATGTGGTCATTACCATGGCAGTCTTTGCCTTCTGAACTGCAACCTCCAGCATTGCACGGCTTCTCAAGATCTGATTCAGGCTCTCAGACTCCATTTCCAACAACATGCCTGCAGACAAATAACACAGATGTGGACCAAAAAAAAAAAAAAAAGACATCTATTTCTAGTTATTTCACTTCTGAACCAGCTTACCTGTGATGTCAGCACAGTGGGTGGGCTCGACCTGCTTAACAAGAGCAAAAAGCGTCTCTCCAATGTCTTCATCTCTGTCTGAGTTTTCGCTCACGTTGGTTTCCTCATCAGCCAGCCTAGTCACAACATACGTTTCCAAAACTCTTTCCAAATTCACAGTTGAATTAGATAATTGGACACACAGATACTTACTCATGAAGTGTTTTCAGTGCCAAACTAATCTTCTGTTCTAGGAGGGCGGGGTCAGAGAGCAGCTGAAGCACTGCCTCTTTCTGCTGCTCCAAAAGCATTCCTGCACAACAGTTACCATAGTAACCACTAATCTCATAACATGGTGTAGAAAATGGTGTGGTCAGGTGGAAACTTGGCAGACCTGTGACCTTGTGGGTGTGTCCTGTGTTGTGCAATTCAATGAGGTCGTAGAGTCGCTCTCCCAAGGAATCGGAGGAAGCTGAAGCCACTTCACACCCCGCTTGACTAAAAGACAAGACGGCAAAAGAGTGAGATGCTTTACATGTGTTTGTTGATCGGCTGTGTGTGTGTGTGTGCGCTTGCCTGTCCACGTTGAGGTGCAACGCGTTCAACGCTCTGTTTAGACCTTCATTGAGTAAAATCTCATCCTGAAGCATCTGTCTGACGACGGAGACTGGCAGCTCGAGCAGCATCCCTACAGCCCACCGCAGAAGGGAACGGGTCTCATGACGTCACACAGAAGATGGGAATAACAGAAGCAGTAATAACAGAAATGCAAGAATTACCAGTTAATTTACTAGCTGTGTCGGGGTGTTCGGGTGATATGAGGTGATATAGCTGCTCCCCGAGCTCTTCCCGGTCCTCGTCCTCGTTCATAGTGATAATAATTCCATCACATCATCATTCCAGCAGACAAAATTCATCACAATATGAAATGAATCCCTGCTCGGTTTCAGCAGTCGTTTGTTACATCTTTAAGAAACAGCACAGCATTTATAAAACGTATAATCTAATAATAATATAATACAATTATTTGGTTACTGAAGCAATTTTCTTACTAACTTTACTGACAGACATGTTTTGTTGACGCTCGCGACGCAGAAAAGTGACGCAATTGAAGTAGCCCACAAACAAAATGGCAATATCCTTCCGCGATTTTGACATAGAAAATAGTCCGTTGTGAAAATATGCGTACATTTTCCTATAATAGCATGTGTTTATATTTAGCGTGCGATCGAAGAACTTAATGTTTGATTAGGTGTGATTAAAAACAAACTGTTTGTCGCCACTTGTGAGAAAACGTGTTTGTTTAGGAGGCGGAAGGATCTATGAATGCTCCGGCGGAAGTGGCGTTGGTCCTTTTCCTCTCTCTTCCGCCGCTGGAAGGTAACGTGGTCCTTGCGTGTTAGCCTTGATGTTGTTAATTTGAAGTTTATTTTAATATTTACTTTGATATCTGAACCATATCGTCTTATTGGAAGGTACCGTTCTTGAGTAGGCAGACGCGGGCTCCCGTTTTGGGGCATTAGATTTGGGTTATTTTTGCGCACGGCGTGTCGGACCTCGGCTGCGAGGCCTTTCCCTGTCCTGAGTCATTTTTTTCCATGGAATTAATTTTCTTTATTTCTATTATTGTACATTTATCGTCACACATGTTTAACGGACTAGGTTTTCTAGGTACTACCGGAGCCTACGCTGAATTTATTAAAATGTCTGCTGCTACTTCCTGTTGGTGGTATTTAGGGTTTTTTTTTTTTGGTTTTTTTTATTAGTTCTAGTTCTGAGATTGAGTTAAGTCACATCAATTGTTGCATTTGTAATTATAGTGCGCTGACAGGTCATTTGATTGCCATCACCCTGTACAGTGCTCACTGGCATCCTGGCAGTTCAGGATTCGAGCCTCTCGATCACGGCTCCGCTTTTTTACCCTCTCGGCCACCACTCCCCCAGTTTTATCCTTCGCTTTGTGTCTACGTTCACAGTGATAAAGTGCTGTGTTTTCCCGCTCTAGGTCGGTCAAAATGTCGGCTCATCTGCAGTGGATGGTTATCAGGAACTGCTCCAGCTACCTCATCAAGAGGAACGGGCAGACCTACAGCACCGTAAGTGTGCAGATACACAGGAATTGAAATTCAGTCATGAGCTCAAATTACTGAGTGAAGGCAAGAACTGATTTAGGTTTTCTTGCCGCTTTTAGGAGCCCAACAACCTGAAGGCTCGCAACGCTTTCCGTTTCAATGGCTTGATTCACCGCAAGACTGTTGGAGTGGAGCCTGCGGCTGACGCCAAGGGCATTGTTGTTGTACTGAAGAAGCGGACAGGTACTTTTCTTTACCCATGATGCCCCGTGTGTGACGTCCTCTCTGTCAGTGATTAAGTTCTGTCATTCAAGCTTGATTCCCTCTCAGAATATTAAACCTGGCTTAATTATGGTAATGAGCTTCCTCAAACTTTAAAGCTTTTTCTGCATTCTGTGTTCCAGGACAGCGTAAACCGGTGAACTCCTATAAGAAAATCACCATCAACAAGAACGCCAGAGCCACGCTCAGCAGCCTGCGTCACATCATCCGCAAAAACAAGTACAGGAAGGACCTGCGCATGGTATGCATGAAGCAGTCGGTAGTTTTTATAACTGGAATATGCAGGATTCAGGACTTGAGCACTTACGCACTACTTTGTTCCTCTTGCAGGCTGCACTGCGGAGGGCAAGCGCCATACTGCGCAGTCAGAAGCCAGTGCCAGTGGTGAAGAAGCGCACTCGTGCTGCCAAGACTGCATAGAAGGTCTCTTGCGCACACACACTTTTTACTTGTGTGCGAGTGTTTCATGTTCAATAAAGAAGCTTGGTCAAAAATTGGAGTTGGTGGTTTTGTGTGTGTGTGTGTGTGGGGGGGGGATCACATCTGCATGATCCAAATGGTTTCCACTTTTGCTGCAAAGCAAGCTGGGATTGCATGTATGTCCCCAACCTGCTGGTGTACGGCTTCAACAGCGAGGTGTGTGAACTGAAACAAACCACCTGACCGGTTACAAGCTGTAAACATGAACTTGCCCATCTGAGAAGGTTCCACTGAACAAAGTACCGTCCCCCTGTCATAGCTGCCCACTAAGGGTGATGGTTAAAAGCAGAGGACACATTTCATTGTTTCACCGTGTGCTGTGCTGCAGTGTTTCACAATGACAATTGCTTCATTTTCACTACAGTGGAGGATGTAGCTGACCATGTCTGCCATGTAGCTGGGTTTGAGCTCCTGGCCTGATGGTTGACATGGCATCGCGGTTCTGAAACCCTCACACACACACAATCTCTGTGTGGCCGTGTGGAAATGATGAGATTGATTTGTGACGCGCCCCTCAGCAGATTAAAAGCGAGCGCGGTGCGTCCTCAGAGCTTGTGGCGCGGTTTCGCCATGCGCGTGTGTGTGTGTACCCTGGTGCTGCTGTGCACTCGAGTGTGTGTGCAGTTCGAGCTGCAGGACACGATCCATGCTCTGATTGAAGAGAACATCCATCTCCACGACCAGCTCGAGAACCTGACCAATGGCCTGAAACAGCTCCGCCACCTCCTGCTTCAACACACCACAGGTACCTGACCACCCATCTACACCCCACCCTCTTCCCTCACCTGCTTTTTCCGAATTTCTCTGTCCTCATTTTTGAACTTTCTGCCTTTGTTCTATGTGCCTGTTCTTATTTTTCTTCCTCCTGTCTATCCTTTGTTTAGACTGGAGCTTTGAGCGTTGTGTTCCTGTAGGTTTATTCATGGAATAATCTGATTTAGTTTAGATGTTTAGCATGTCTCTGTTCCACTACTGAACTCGCCTGGCATCAGCCGCCTGCTGGAAAAGTGCGGCCGCTTGGCCCCTGAGGACTGAAGTGAAAGCCAGTGGTGTAGATAATCCAAATATAGATTATCTCTTTATTCCCTCCCATCTCTGTCCCTCATTTTTTAAACTGTATTCGGTTTAGACATTTTATTAACTGTTCTTGTGGAATCTGAATGCTTTAGGCATCAAATTAGGAAAATTAAGCATGCTTAAAAGCAGAGGACACATTTCGTTGTCACTGCTGTCAATTCACCCTCTCAGGACTTTTCTAGAAGGACCTGTCTGGCAGAATGCAGAATGCATTTATATCGGTCTTAGTCGTACCCAAAAAATGACCAAATCAGATTTGCTAGTGCTTGTACAAAAGACACATTAAAAACGCACAGGATCTAAAATGTATGAAACGTTCACGCTATCAAGGTGCTGTGAGATGATTTAAGCACTTCTTCCGCTTTACAGATCACGCACATGAACACAATGAGGATTTACAGCACCTGTGGGAGGAATGGTCCGAACATGGTAACTGCCACCTATATGCCCCACATATACACACACACACACACACACCAACTGCAGCTTTGTTGATGGGAAACATGGGGACACGTCGATGAGCTCTGTGGCCACAGAAAAGAAGTGAATGGGTGCACTGAGATCAATGATGTCACGTTTCCAACACAGACAGCCTTTTGACAATGACAGGATGACATTGCCATGGTAACGACCAAGCTGCGGTGTACAGCCCATGGATTGTGTGCAGGAATAATATCTTTTTTAGATCATGTTAAATATAACAAAAGCAATTTTCAAAAGCATTCTAAAAGCGGCATATTGTATGTATTTGGCAGATTACGATCATTTACAAAAATGTTTTTAAAGAAAATCAGCCAATATAGACTTGATATATACACTGTTGCATGAATGAAAACCTTTAAAAAAACTTTTTAAATGTTTTGTGAATTAACATTTAATTGCATTTTATTACATGGAACCTAATCAGCATTACATTTAAATTGTAAAATCACATCACAAAATAATTTAATACTCTATTCAATGAGAATCCATAAACTCAGATGTTTTTCAGATATTTTCAAAAACATTTACAGTCAAAATGTGACATCATTGCCATAACTTATTATAAATTGATGTGGTCACACAGCACGTCTGACTCCCACTGACACACGCAGATTTCCTCAGTTGTCTGTCGCGTATTGCAGGCATCAGCTCAGAGACGCACCTCCTGCTGGAGCACGCTCTGTGTGGTCATGACCTCCACAGCTCCACCTGCCCAACCACTGGGAACTTCTCACTTCTGCTCCCCCTGCTGCTGCCACTTATCCACCTGCTGCTGTAAGCCACGCCCACCCAGGACAGTGTACAGTCTGATGACCGAAATGACTCCACCGAAGGTGGCATCAGTAACCGTGATGGTGTCCTGAGAACCCCAACAGGACGGAGCAGCTACATTTAAACTGCGTTTTTAAAAATTATTTTTAATCTACCCACTGTGATGACAGGCTCTGTATTCGTGTTCTTTATTGCTTTGAGGATCCATATTTTATGTCTAGAACAATCTAGGCCATTGGTTCTCCAGGTTTTTCCTGATGGTTTCAGCTTCAAGTACAACCATCCCCTCTTCTGACTTTTTTGCAAAGACAAGACTGTTACTGTGATGTTACGGTCCATGTGTTGTTTAGCTAACGCCATCTGGATCAGAGAAACATCTAAACCAGACTGTTAACATTCCTGCACCTAGAGGATTTACTGCTTTTGTGCACTTTTACCTTCTAAACCACCTTGTTGTACAAAATAAATCCAGGACACACATTCTGAAGTCAACGGTCCACTTTAATTTGCATAACCAGACACATTTATAAAAAGGTCCAAATCTAATATAATTTCGCATGGCTACTGACACAACAGATAGCAGGCAGGCTGACACTAGAGTACAAACCGGGGAATGTAATCGTAACTTAGCCACACACTCTGTGCGTGTTAACTAGAATAAATAACTAGAACTGGAGGAAGTATACTTGTAATTGCATCTGCATGACATAACTGATCAAACACACACACACACACAGTCTGTGATCACATGATAGGTCACTCTCCTGCAGGTCCAACATCAGAGATCAAGAACGAAGACGTCCCTACACGAAGGAGACAGAACAGGCTGAACTCGAGCGTGAAGCCAGTTTATACATGCAGGTTTGGGGACCAAGTGTCAGCAACTGTAAATTAATTTCTTCAGATGTATTCTCATCTGGAACAACTACGATGATAACAATAATAATAAACAGGATACACGTATGCTTAAGGAAAGGTCTGTGTGAGTGCGATCCAGCCGATCTTAGCTGCCTGCCAAAGCTAAAATGTCCGTCTTTAAAATGGTTTGAGACAGAACTGCAGCAATTTTCAGCTAAAAATCACCTTCATTCATGGAAAAAGCTGCAGTACAACAGGGCTACGTGTGTGTTTGTGTGTGTGGGGGGGACCTAGTCGATGTCCAGGTCGCTGTCGGAGTCACTGTGCGTGAGCGCAGCGCTGCGGATGCCGCCGCTGGAGGCTGCGTGCGCTGCCGCCTGCGCGTCTTTGTCGGGCAGCAGGCCGTACTCCTGCAGCAGAGCTTCCACGTCTGTGGCGTAGAAGTCATCACCCAGCTGGTCGCTGACGCGCACCAGGTTGCCCACCAGCTCCCCGCCGCGGTAGAGCAGCAGCGCGGGCAGCGCCGAGCGGCGGAACAGGGCGCTGGCGCCCACCGCGGAGCCCTGCGCCCGGCAGAACTTCACCAACGGGTACTGCAGCGCCAGGCACAGCAGGCTGCCCTCCATGGCCTGGCAGGCGGGCACCTCGGGCTCGTACAGGTGCACAAGCACCAGCGTGTTGCGGTCCTCCTGGTCCACGGCCGACAGGAACTCCTCCCCGTCGCAGATGTCGTACACCTGGGCAAAACGGCGCCCTCCGGCCAGAGCGCGGCGCATCT
Organism: Denticeps clupeoides; assembly: GCF_900700375.1. NCBI lineage: Eukaryota > Metazoa > Chordata > Actinopteri > Clupeiformes > Denticipitidae > Denticeps > Denticeps clupeoides. The sequence continues at coordinate 18,962,358 of NC_041709.1, read as the reverse complement.
CCGCTATCCTCTGCTGCCGATACTGCGCCAGGAACTCTTCGTCATCGTCTTCATCATCTTCGTCTGCCTCTTTGACTGTCAGCTGAGAGGTCAGACAGTAATGAATTCACAACACGATGCAACACAAAGTTACAGCAAGCCACACACTGGAAACCCCTTTTGGCTGTAGGACAATGAGATCCCGTTAAAATCCCTTCCAGCACAGCTGAAATTATTCATTCGCTGTAAAAAAATTTGTAAATCGATCTTTTTTTAATGATTGGATGACCGTTTACTAGTGTTTGGGGTCTGAAACCATGGAACCCAGCAGCTGGGGATGCAGGTGCCCACCTCACCTTGCCGTTAATCTTGTCCTGCAGCTTCTTCTCCCTCTCGCGCTCCTCCTCGTCTTCCAGGTGTGACCTGCAGGTGAGGCTGAGCTTCTTAATGAGCCGCTCCATCTCCCTCTTCTGCTCCTGCCGCTGCTCGTTCTCCAGCTGCTTATACTTGCGCCAGTCGTTAATCACGCCCTTGGGCCCTGACGAAGGCAACGAGGTCAAATAAGGGAACGTGTGCTTACGCACGCAATGCTCGGCAGCTCTGTGGTGACCACTCAGGTGTCTGCTGTTTGTCTTCGAACTTTCTTTCATATGCCTCCTCACCTCGGCCTTCCCATGTGAGCGTTAGGTCCATATTCAAAATTCAGAAATAATGTCAGGTAGGGGTTTCAGGGCCGATGATTGCTGCTTACAGGATTACAATTACATCTCATTAGCTTGAGATCAAAGTTTTACTTGAACAGAAACCCTCGAGTATAATATAACGATAGCAACGATGCAGTTAAGGTTTACCATGAGAGCGTGTGCATCAGTCCAGTCTAAGCTGTGTGTACACGTTTTGAGGTCAGTACCAGTGTTCACTGCGGTCCCGTCAGGACTGTACTGGATCTCCGTCTCCAGCACCTCTTGGTCCCGAATGGACTTCGTGGCTCCCTCTTCTTCCTCATGGTCACTCTCTTCATCCTCACTGCTGCTGTAGTAATACTGCAGCTTCTCGCCCAGGATCTTGTCATCCAGTGTCGTCATGGCTGCCTGCAACACACCAGGCTGTTAAAGAGATAAGACAACTGTCCCCACGGATCGACGGGGCTTTGCGCAACACTCTTAGCGACGTCCATTAGCGCGACCAAAACATGACGTACAAGGCATTAATCCTCTCGGAGTGAATAATAATCTCTAGTATGGGACGATGGGCATGTGCAGATTATCGGAGCGTCTTTATTACTTTAATTATGCTTTAATTCCATATTCCATTTAATTCTATGCTATAATTATGCTTTTGCACAACGCTGGCAGGTGGCCTGGC